>NW_005054422.1:2152140-2202970 GCF_000277835.1 Geospiza fortis
CATAAAAATTGAAATTATTGGTGTGTAAATGATTCCCAGCAATATTAGTCACAAGTGTCAGAGAGCTGGCTTGGTATGGAGCAGCAAACCCAGTACAAGGGAGTACATTTGAAATGAGTGGGTAATGGAAAGCTTTTGCTCTTGGTTCACATTGTGCCACCACAGAAGTGTAGTGACTGTGTCTTGTATGTGAAGAACTAAGAGACGTGATGTGGATAGTGGAAAACATTTTGGTATTTACAATTTGTTATTGCATACCAGAGCAACTATGAGATAGTGAGATGAAGAGTAACCACTTGCCAGATAACATCATACCAAGCATCTTTACTGGGGTTGCACATCTTAATGCTTATCTCAGAACTATCCAGGGAGCTATCCAGGGGACTTGCTTCACAAAATTTCCTCTTCCCTACATTCAGAGTGATTCAGAGGCAGAAAAGAGAGGGAGTCTCTGGTTATAGGCTTGCCACAAGGCATCCTAATGAAAGATTCGTGAGACAGGCTGGATGAGACTAGAATAATTTTATGTAATCATGTACAGAGGATCTGGTGCCATCCTATAGAACAAAACACTCCAAGTTGCTATGAAAAGCCATGTGATTTCCATTAGACCCAGCCATGTGATTCTTCTCAGGTTTCTATTAATGGCCCCATCTATCACAATCTAGTGCGATATACAGTTCATCATCATTTCAGTTTATTTCAGTGAGCAGAGAATTTGTTATGGTGGAGTGTTGCTGGAGGGTACACTAGATGGCATTCTTGATAACTGTGCATTCCTCTATACTCTTACTAATGCTCAAATATGGTTTAGGGATTCCTGGAATAATTTCAGCGAGTGTGCTAAATTCCCCATCTGTGGCAGATGCTTAAATGCTACACATATAGTTCTGGCTGTATGTCACTTTCCTGGAAGCAGAGGAGTGGATAACTGGTGTTTAGGCTTTGACAGCTCGTTAACTAGTCATCATGGAATTGCTGGGTTACCTGTTCAGAGACAGGAGTCTCTGCAGTGCAAATCAGGCTGCCTCTGCTTACTTCAAAAGGACCAGGCTTCTTTATGTTAGCTTCGGGTCTGCCCCAGTGCCTTTAAAACTTGTACCCCTTGAAAGCTCTCCTGTGCAGAAGCCTGGGGCACACAATTATGATGGCCTTCCTCATGATCTTATTGTAGCATTCATCCTCTTTTCCCTTGTAATACTTGCACCAACAAGTTGCATTTAATATTAGATAAAAACTAGCTTGAGGCAAACCCATTTCTGTTTACATTTTAAACTGCAGAGAATTCTTTGGGGATGTGTAAGAATAAAAGCCAACAGGCCTGATGTCCATCTTTTCAAGGCCCTTATCTGTACCATATAAATTAGCATAATCACTATTTAGGGTTCTTGAAGAAGATAAATCTATTGTATTTACATTTTTGTTAGCAATCCAGGAAACTTCATATAAGATTTGTTATCAATAAATATTTATGAATTCAAGATAATGTTTCTATCTGACACATATGTAGCAGTGGGAGGATTTTATGCTGCATTAATGTAAAAGAATGAAGTGTGATCAAAATGTCTGTGTTGGTTTGATTCAAAATATCTCAGAAGGAAGTAATCCATCAGTCAAGAATTATTACTCGCTAGAGGGATATTTATCAATCATTCTAACTGAAAAGAAAATCAAAGAGCAGACTCAACTTAAATATTCATCATTACTCTGGCTTTTGAGGTTTCAGATATGATTTCCTGGTCAGTGGCAGGTTTGTTTTTTTTTTTTTTTTAATAAACCACTACAAGGCACAAGTAAAAGAGGCTGTTGATGAAAGCAGCTTCTTGTGTCTGTTCTTTATAGTCATCAGACTATGATCATCAAGCATGATCTGAAGTTTTGAATCACTGAGCTGAAAGAGATCTTGAACCTTCATCTAGTGCACATGCATGCTCTAAAACAGGATGTGGTGTTTTCAATCTGTGATATAACTTCTTTGGACCAGCATTTGGTCATCACTGTTTACATAGCATTTTGAACATATGGTAAAACTAGCAAAATAAACAATCTAATCCAGTGAGGTATGTAAATATTAAGTATGTTGAACATTAACTTGAACATTCATCTGAGCAAAGTGGGAAAGGAATGCAGAATGTTGCAGTAGTATTTGTTTTTCATTAAAAGAGTTGCTTTATATGCTGAAAACTATTTTGTTGTTAATATACTGTATACAATCCTTTAAATTTATGTTCCTCCTAAATTTACCAAGTCTGATGTTAGATTATCCCTGTTATTAACTTTCCATTTGCCCCTAGTTAAATGCACTCTTAAAGTGAGGTCAGTCACACTGTGATGTGTAACTAGTTCAGCCAAGCACCTTGGTGAGCACTGAAAATTAGTCACAAATTGACAAATAATGTCACCTCGAGTTCTATTTGTGTAACTGTGTCATCTTTTGTCTTAATACAGGGCTAAACCTTTCCCTGTACTTCCTTTTAGCTGTGGATTTTAGACTTCAGAGTAAGTTGCAGGGGAAAACACATGAAAACTTAGACAAAGCTGCCCAGATTGTTCTAATGCCATCTTATACTGAGTGATCTGTTTTAACAGAAAATGGTTTATCCAGCAAATTTCACTGTTTTCGAAATACATAGAAATATGCTCTGAATGTTCTAGGGTGTGCAGCCTTTGAAGTTACTCATCCAATGACACACTTCAGTCAAAGGTTGCTGGTGAGTTGTTCACATGTGCCTGTGGGCATCCTGTCTGTGTGCCATGCTCATCACAGCCCTGTTGCAGTAATAAGCACAAATTCCAAATACAAAAATATTGACTGTTGTTCTGAGCTTTTCACTATATGTATTTTGTTCTACATGTTTAAGCCTTTGGTCATCTCTTTCATATGTGACACCATTTCTGTTTCCTTGTTGGATAAATTCCCATCCCCAGACAAGCTCATGAGCTGGTGCAGCACAAACACTTGTACACACACAGTCCATGAGTCAACCCTTATTTACATGCTAAGCAAACAAATATTGGCAGAAAGATAAAAGCAATAGCAAGTACTATCAAACGGAATTTATTGGTTTTGTTCTGAATAAACAAGCATTTGTTTCATGGCCTTTTCTAGTTTCAATGTCATTTACTTAAAACTTCTTTCTGTAGCATCTCTTTCAAAACAAAAAAATCCGTAGATGTACAGTTACTTCATCCTCTAAAAGATCATACAGTCATTGTAATGACCCAAAGGTCAGGCTACTAACAAACCTCTGACTAGGTGAGCTTTAACTGACTTGAGGTTTCCTAATGAGATTTCACACAGCTCTGTAGAGTGTGTAGCTGCATGGAGTTGAGCCATTTTTAAATTTTTAAAAAGCAATTATAAGAATTCTTTGTTAGAATGCAATGTTCCCTGTAAAAGAGGAGGAGCTGCCAAGAAATTTCTGCATGATTCTTATATTAAATTACATTAAAAAGATACAAGTGTGCATATATGTTTATATGCAAACAGATGCATATATACATATGTGTTTATATATGTATGTATGCAAAGATACACATTTCTACATATATGCATCTCTTTATGCGCCTAAATACATAAATTTACAAACATGCACACTTTTGGCATTTTTATGCATTATAGAACTTTAAATCCATAGAGGAGAAATCAATCCAGCCATAGTTTGAATACAGGGGATTTTGAATTATTTTTTAAAGCTATGTTGTGAAGGTAATTTTGATTAGAAGTACAAAAGAGGTCAAATTTGAATTCCTTTCTGTGCCAGGAAAGGCTAATGCCTAATAATGTTATGCTTTTAGTGTCTCTTTAAAATAAAATCTCATTGAAACAGAAAAAGGTTCAAATAAATGTTACTTTACTTAGGCTCTCAGTGAAAATAATGGTTTTCACAGTTCATTTGCTGTTGGTTTACTCCATACAGCTGTGCATGGGAATCAGGTCTGCAGGTCATTATACAATCTTGGTGTTCCTAGCTGAATCATCTAAAGAGATTGATTGAAAACATACTTCACCTTTGATGTGGGTTTTTTCCCGTGAGTTTGACTTCATATTTAGTTCATTATGGTATTCCTGGAATGCTGAGTCTCTTTGACATTCATACACCCATGAGGGCAGCAAAAGGTCTAGCTTGCACTAATAGATGCAAATTATATCTAACATCCTATACTTAAATAAATCTCAAACTACTGTCTTAAATTGATGAAGTCCAAGAAATATAAATAGAAAGCAAATTTGGATCATACTGACATGAAAAATACCATAGCACAAAGATTTAGGTGTTGATTTTTGACCTCAACTTTGCATTATATGCTGTTCCTGGATGAAGTCAAAAGCTTAATGTTAGGCTTTATTGTATTCATTAGCAATCTTTCATATTGTACTGGCCTAGCATGTCAAGCAAAAACACATTAAAATGTGTGTTATGCCACTAAGAGATGATGTACATCTTTATTGAGTCTTTACCTCTTTTCACATTGAAGGCTGGTTAACCCCTTCAATTTTCTTTTGTGGAGGGATAAATAGACCACACAATAGCCAGAGGGATGAGACTAAATCACATAATCTCTGACCAAAAAGTAGAAGAAGCATCAAGCCTGTGTGTTTCTGAGGTAGATAGACAGGGTGCAGATATCAAAGCTGGTAAGTGACCATGCTGAAATGTCTCATCCTCGGAGCAGGTTACCCAGAGAGGTGGGGGATGTCCCATCCCTGGAAGTGTTCAAAGCCAGGTTGGATGGAGCCCTGAGCAACCAGATCTAGTGGATGGCATCCCTACCCATGGCAAGGCAGCTGGAAGCAGCTGATCTTTGAGGTCCCTTCCAACCCAATTCATTCTGTGATTCCATGATCCTTCAGACCAGCAGGGATTTCTCCACGTCTGACAGTGGTGCATCAGTTATTACCTCATCTTTCTCTATGTTGCATAGTTGAGCATAGGTTGTATTTGTGAGCTCCACACGGGAATGTGTTTGAAAGAGTCTGGGTTATTCAAGAAGATAGAAATGACAAGAAATACTGAATTTCTGTGTTCATACCTTCTATGTAAAATATATCTTGGGTTTTCCACAAGGGACACTGACATGTATAATGCTTGCTCTCATCACAGAGATCAGGTTATGGCTGACAATCTTTGACAATTCATGTTCAACCTGAAGCAGATACCAGCCACAGCCACTTTGTAAATGGCTTCTGGATAGGGCACAGCCTGAGTTTGAGTCTCTTTTCAGCTTCTAGGAATAGTTCAATTCCTCCTAGCTTGTCCTCAGGCAAATGCAATAACCACAGAGCTCCAGGTAACATTGGCAGCTGGGGGAGGAGAACTAAATTCCGCATGCTTGTTGAAACTTGTTTTGTCACTTTTCAGAAAAGAATGCAGGATTCAGGGAATTTTAAACAGAAAGCACCGTTGGTTAGTTACTAAATAGCCAAGTCAGAGAGGATGTGTCGTTCTCAGAGGAGTCATGCTGACTTTTCTCTTTTCTTTTTGGCCCAAAGAACCTTAGTTATTTTATGCATAGCCTATTACCTCTGACCACTGACCTAAGAAGAAAGAAATCCCTTTGGTAGGGGGAGGAACTTCCTGGGGAAGCCCCTATGTTTTGAATCAATGGTTTAATTGCACTGTGTCCTCTTCAGAAATGCAGTAGCTGTGTCAGCACTCCATGTTTTCTGGGGACCTGATCTGGTCTGTGTGCATCGGCTCTACCCTGATAATGCTCAGCAAGTCAGGAAGACCCTGAGGGGAATTCAGCGAAGGAAGGCAGCTGGGTCCTCAGTGAGAGCTTTACAGTGCAGTGACCAACAGTGCAGTGTTCAACCATGCCAGAACATGAGCTCTCCTGCAATTGTGCACAAGGTGAACTCTTTGAAAGCTTTAAGGTCACAATATACCACAACTGTGAAGACTAGGTGCCTTTTATGCTTATGTGGCATTTGGAAAGGGGCTTTCAGGAGCTCCATTTTGGATGTAGTTGCTAAAATGTCAGCCTTTCCCCAGGCAGGTGCTTAGATAATTTTGTTTTTGCTTATTTTTGGGTTTGTATTCAACGTTAAATCCTAGGCCAGATAACATCTTGCCCCTGAGCAAGACTTGTGTGATCCTGTACCCAGAGAGGTGAGTTTGAGGATGAAAAGGGCCCTCTAGTTACCTGTCAGCTCTCTGAAGAGCTGGCTGGGGCTCAGCATATCAGCTTTACAGCTGTTTAACCATGAGAAGATTTGAACAGAGGCTTTCTTTTGTCTTCTGAATATGTATAATGCATTGTGTGTGATGCAAGCTCTCTACCAACAGGTCAATGTGATGAGGAGTATAATGGTTAAACCAGATTCTCTGAATCAGGTCTTATTTCCAGCTGCAGGTAAAATCTTATCCTCAATGGAAACATATGGCTATTGATCCAGAGGAGGCCAGAACTTCTTCTTGTAGTAATGTAGAACATAAATTTTTAGCCAACATATGGAGCACTTCATAATTTAACTATGAACTTAAAAGGTTCACTAATGTTCAGATGGACTCCTCATAAGTAAGCAAAGTTTTTTTTAATTGTAGAGCTCATATTTTCATAGAAATACTATTATCTTATATGCTCATCTCTGAAGATCTTGCTTTCTCCAAAAGCAGGAAATTCTTCTGATAATAAAAAAGAGTGCATTTATGCAAATAGTACCTAGAAAACCACTTCCTCTGAAAAAAACAGCATAAATTATAGGGCAGAAGCCATTTAGGCATCTTAAGTATTGGTTAAGAATTGGGCATGATTAGTACAATAATAAAATATCTTTTTATCAGATATTTTCTATCAATTCAAGAAGTTGCATGTGTTGTTCCCTGGAGGAAACTACCTGCTTGTGGCTGGAGGGTGCATTTTTTAGGGAATGAAAAGTTCATTAACTTGTGCATTTTTGTACTGCTGCAGACACAAGTGGGGAACCTGCTTCTGTCTGTGGCAGGGCTGCTGCTGATGCTAGACAGAAGATGGAAACTCTCATGTGATTCAAGATCTCCTGCCTCAGATGTGGAGATACCAACAGGAGGAAATGTGTGAGGTGCAGTTAGGCACAGATCTTCACATTTCAATGTATTTACCAAGATTCTGGGAAGAATCTGAGGCCCTGATACAGAAAAACCTCTTGAGCTTTGCTTTTGCAGGTTCCTCAGCTTTCAGCCTTTGTGAAAGTGCAGCAGAGGAGACACTGCACAGTCTGGAGGAGAGAGTTTTCTGTCCCACCAGGAATCTGCTCAATAGCTCGTGGGAAATACAAAGCATGTGGTACAGTCAAAATTGGTTTGTTTTCAGGAAACAGAAATACCTGGAGGAGCAGTCCTTGTGTTCCTGATATAACACTGATCTGATATTCTCACTGCATTAGAAGAATTTTTTCCAGTCCTTAATGTAAGCTTCTAACATCCTGTGGGCAGTGAAGTGTAGCCATGATGAAATCCAGCAGCATATTCCAGCAAGCATAATAGCTAAGCATAGACAAATTAGAATAAATTGTTAACCACTCTCTGCAGATGTCCCTACTTTGCTATAAACAATAGCTTCCCATTTTTGAGCCATCTTCAAGAGGTGGGTTTGTTTACAGCACTTTAACCAAATACTTTGCTTCATGCTGAGAATTTCCCATTATGGTCAGTATTCAAACATGGAAATGGGCAATATCTTTGTACTTACTCTGAGATTGTTGGTGTAGTTTTGGTTGGCTTGGTTTAAAATTAATTGAAATAAATTATATTTTTTGAGAATTTTGATTTGATTCACTAATTCCTCACTCTTAAGGGGATGGGTTTTTTAGTGTGATTTTTGTTACAGATGCCAAAAACTATTTGACTTGTTAAAACTCATAGTGCCTGGGAGGCACTTCCAATCTACTGTATGAGGCATTTCTGAACCAGATTGCATCCACACAATTTAATTTAATAGCTCCTGATATATTTAGTCTTCATGAATTTCCTGAATCCCATTTTGAACCTAAATATATACGTATATTTAGGGATGTGTAAGCTGCTTGTAGCAATGAATTTAAATAATTATACTTTGATCTATCTATCAGAGCTGAGTACAGAGTAAGACCCCAAGTTTCTCATGTTTGTTACATGAGGTTTTACAAGACCACGTTGGAATAATTCTAAAATATCTGGTGGGATTGACAGTGGTTTAGCCATATAAAAACCTATGGAAAAATTTTAAGAATAATTATACAACTTCTGCATGAAATGACAAAGATTATAAAGAAGTGATTTTGAGATTTAATGAACCTCAGCCTCTTTAGTCTATTTGCAGCCATGGACATGAATTTGTGTACGTACTACTCACCTTTGGTGTTTGGCCACCTGCACTACCTTACAAAAGGCAGAAACCTGTCAGTGTTTTATACTCTGTCATGTAAACTTCCTTCAATTTCTTCACTTCAAAACCTGTCAGATGTACAAGGATTACTTTACAGGTTCATTAGTGATAAAAAATAACTGAACTCTCAAAGTCTTACCTAATAATTGGAAATAATTAATATTTCTAAGTGTATTAACTGTAGAGTGTGCTTTAAAAGAAAATTAATGGCTTTTCTGAGCTACTAATCTTCCTCCGAAACATTAGTTCTGATGATCACTCTTCCTTCTCTTTCCTCAGCTTTAAAAATCCAACACAGGTTTTTTTTTTTCCCAGTATGCTTTACCACAACTACACAGCACAGTTCACCACTATTCCCCATCATGAGATTTTACCAAGTGTATGAAAATAGACAGATGGAGCACTAGAAAAAGTAGAACAAAGCATAGTTCTCACCCGATGACAGTGGTCTTTCTCTGATTTTTGGGATTCATATGAATTCTGCCTTTGCAAAGCCTAAAAACAGATGAACTTCTCCATTTTACTGGTTTGAAGAGAGTTGCAATAGATAATTTTTTAATCTGTGTATGCTTACAGCGATCAAAAAGTGATATTCTGTATTCCTTCAAGGAGAGCAATACTGGAGTTTTAAAGAAATAACCTTTCTTTTTAGATAAAGTAATTTAAAGAGACACTTACATAATAGTTAGTTATGGGGAAATCATTTGGTTTGAAAGCAACATTTCAAAGGCAGCCAAATAGCTGATCTTTCATCAGTGTTTAGGCCCCACAATGTAAACCAGAAAATATTCACTCCACTTAACAATAGTGTTTTAGTAATCATAACATTATCAAGACGTTAAAGAAGGAAGCTATTGATTTCTTCCTCTGAAACTTTTAGAGAAAGTCATATGTTATAGGAATGGTTCCAGAGTAGATACAGGCTCAGCAGAAAAATTATAGGATCATTTGATTTCCCTTGTTTCCTTAGGAGTGCTTCTCGTAAAAATCATGTCTCAGTCAGAGATGAACAGTCCAGGGAAGAATCATTTAATAAAAAGTAGCCCTCAAGGAGCAGAAACATTCTGATACATTGGTGTTTTCCTAAATACTCTCACCAATGCCTGCAGCTGATTGTTTTAATAAGATTTTTTATAAAGGACAGATTAAAAACTTTGTTTTTCAAGAGTGGCTATGGTCGGTTGTGTGAAGCTAAATAAATCCTCTCTACTTCATTTATTATATGGCACCCATATAATTGTTCTCATATAATGGTAGTCAATCTTTAAAATGACATTTAGAATAAATAAATTAATAAATACATTCAAGTAGGTCCCATAAGTGAAAAGATGTTGCAACCTTTTTTTTTTAGTGTAATGTGATCTATCTGAGATAGATTTAAATTATGGGTTATAGACAACATGGCACCCTGTTCCATCCAGAAATGCAAAAATTACCTTCTTGTGCCATTTTATTTTCTTTGCCATTATTAACTTGACCAGAAAGATGATCCAAATTAAGCAAACCCTGAACCCATTTCGGTGTGTGAAAATGTTGATTAACTGCCCAGAATCAGAGACCTTGCTGGCTTGAGCAGTGAATATTGAGTTGAACAGGTTTGAAAATTAACTTTATCTCTGGCATTTCAGTTCTAATTTATGCCGTGTTTTTTTTATCAGTGTAGAATGAAGACTGATGTATAAGGTAGAACTTTCAAGTTGTAAAGTGAGGCAGATCTGAACTCGCATTTTGTTGATATGATGCATAGTATTCTACGTGTGATGAAGATTTAATTGCATTTTAATGATCAAATGGAAATAGTTTTCAGATCTAAAAACAATTCTCAGAAATGGTTATCCAAAGGGATATATCCTGTGCATGCCAGGGCAAGGTTTTCTCAGGACAGACATTTTTTCTCTGGTAACAATATTTTTTTTTTCACTAGGGTTCCTGGATGTCAGATGAGGTTGTAGGGCGGTTAAAAGAGGATGAACACAGAGAAAGAAGTTCAAAGGGATATGCCCATGATTTCCTGTTCCTAGTCCTATAGTGCTTTCATAAAGTTAAAAGTAAGATAAAATTCCTTTGGTAAAAAAACGTGTATTCTTTATAGTTAAACTATTCCACAGAGAAGTTATTACTTGTGAACAGCACTTAAAGAGACAGAAACTATATTAGCTCCATGTCCTTAAACTAGCTGAACACACAGATGAATAGCATTTATTTGAATGCAGAGCCATGAATATTGAACTGTTTGGACTCTCCTGAGCTCTTCCAAGCTCCCACAGCAATGCCAGGGTGAAGGATGATAAGCATCACTTCCCTGGAAGCCACCAAGCAATTTAGAAACAAAGAATATGTGGGCAGTGTGAGTGATTGCCTGCACTAAAGTTCTATTTGGAGCTTTAAAATAAATTTTCCTGACAATGCTTAGTGGGGCTAATGTCTCTTTTTGAAAAAACACAGTGATGTAAGCTAATGATTTTAATGGTATTTTAAATGTAAGTGCCAACATTTTGAATCTAATCCTTTCCTTTATGTGAAATTAACATTTTCACAGTAAACTTATTAAAGACAGCAGAAAAAATTATATAACTGATTTTTTGTGTGTGTGAGTGGTATTGACACTACTCATATCTGAGTATTAATAAATTGTTAACAAAGACACTCAATATACATACCCAGTTTTTTTCATCTTTCAAACCACTATGCAGAATTGCATAGCAAATTAAAACTAATGTAGTTCTTCATCTTCTTTAGACCATCTTTGGACTGAAGATGTTCATTGGACTGTAAAAGAAAGAAGTTATTGTTTAATAAGAAATACAATATTATTCTAAAATAATATTGTGGAGGCTTGTCTATGGACATAAGGATCCATGCAACACTTCTGTCAATATGACTGGAATTAAAGCCACTTGCTTTTCATCAAGAAAACTCATGAAAATATTATTTAAACTATTTTGTAAAATAAAATCCAGGTCAATATAAAACAGAAAATAAAATAAAATAGGACCATATAACTTCCTTAATGCATTTATAAAACAGTAGGTACTCAATTTCATGTAATATTTACTTGCCAGATCTTCAAAGTATACACCTTTTCTCAAAGAATTTAACTGGGATCAAGCAGATAAACTTTACCTAACAACTGAAAGTATTAGTCACTGTTTTTGCCTCAGTAAGTTTTTTAATTCCTATTTCTCTTGTAAGTTAAGGTGCACTGGCTTTGAGCTTTACAAATATTCTTTGTTCTTGTGCAGTTCTCAGCATGCAAAATGTTTATAAGATAGGGATAAATGAAACTCTTCAGATTCAGCTATTTTAATGCCTATAAAATATTAAAAAGTAATATAAGGAGATGCATAGCAAACAGTAGGAAGAACTGAGTTGAGATGAGCAAGTGTTTTATTTTTCTCATGGTGCATTCTTTTAGTCTTTATTTTAATATAGCAGTGTCACAATAGAAGAAAATGCATCAAAATGAGCCAGTGCAATTGCTTCATGGATATGTTTAGTTTACACAGTCATAATCCAAAAAAAGAGAAATGCCAGTGCCTCAGCTGTGATTTCACAAACTTTTGGTTTTGCCAGTAAGTGAAAAAGAAGCACATGAAACACTGTCAGATTATTTAAGAGACACAAATTTCTAATAGAGGTGTGGAACAATTATAATTTGTAGCTACTTCAAAAGATTGCAAGAAAAAGTATTGATAGCAGTATGTATTGAAATCTGGGATAGATAACAGAAGTTGAAGGTGGCATTACAGCTGCAGGCACTTTTGTGTGCTTTGGGAATGACTCTAAAAAGGTTATTGGTAGAAAGGAGAAACCATGGAGCTAATGCCCATCTTGTCTCTGGAACTAATCTTTTTCTTCTGCATTCCGAAAAACCCCTCACAGGCAAAACATCACCTCTAACCTTGTTTTCTGTTCTGTGTTTTTTATTAACCTTTCTTTTCCAAACCTACAGTTTTCACTCGAGTTCAGTCCTGATAGCAATCTAAGTTGACTGATTATTATTTTTTCTACAATGAGTAAGGTGTTACCATGATATTATTTCAGCAAAAAGGCCATGTTTAGTTGCCATGACAATTAGACAATAATAACTGCAGTCTTTACTTGCCTATCACAGTTATCAATCCAGCTCCTGACTCTTAGTGCCAAATGTACTTTTATTTTGTTGTTAGTCAATATTGCTTCATTCAGGTAATGCAGCTGAGCTTGTTCTGAAGCAGGAAACAAGGAGCTGTGGGGCTGCTGTAGCTGGATACAAGTTGAGGCCTCCATGGCACAGGTCAGTGGTGGTCAACTGCTGGACTCAAGGAGCCAGATGAGTCAATCTTTGTCTGAGATGACAGCTGAGATGACAGATAAATATGTGTTAAGCTCTGTGTTCCAGTGACCTTTGGGAAGCACAGACAACATTTCCTGTCAAAATTCTAGATCACCATGAATATCCTTGGGCTTCCAATTTTTTGATCCTTCTGGTATTAATTTAGGGTACAACCAATGATTTATCTGGGAAACATAAAAAAACCAAGAATAGAACAAAAGCCATGCAGACATCTGACCTGTTTCTTTGAAGGGTGCTTATGAAAAGGACATGATTTTCATTAAAAAAAAAAAAAAAGTAAGCTTTTGAAACCTTGGGTTTCCTTTAGATTATCAGTGTTATGGGTTTGGGATTCCCTCCCAGTTACCATGTGGGACATATAGTTTAGTAATTCTGGGTTGGGTAAGAGCTCAGAAAAATGCAGCCCTGCCTCTGCTCTGTATCTTCCACACAGGAGAAACCATGGCTGTGTTCATAGGCCAAATGCAGCCATTTCTCACACGGTGTTGACAAAGTAAATGTGGTCTGCGCACATCTCTTGTCTTTGTGCTTTCACTTTGTGGGACTGCCCTGATTAAAGAAATGTTCTAATCAATGAAACATCACTGAGAAGCAAAACCAGCTCACTTAATGTGTTGGAGCATCTGACAGATGGCAACTCCTGGTGTTGTCCTTGACAATAAACTGCTCCTTTATACAGTACATTTAGCAAATAGAAACTGTCTCCCAAGTTGTAGACCACGATTTTTTTGTTGTTGTTGTCATTTCTTTTTTTGTTGTTTGTTTTTTTTCTATTAAGCCTCATCACCAAAATCCTAGGTCAAATATTCAGATAGCACACAATTCAGGAATTCTACAGCTGAGACACAAAGTTTGCTCTTGTGTTGGCTATTTAGGTTCACACCTATCACTATTAGAAGGCTATTTCAAGAATCAGTTTGAACAATCAGTTACAGGTAACTTGTTTCACAAATGGCAATATGACTTTTTACTTTTCAATACATTTTCTTTACTGGTCTATCCCAAATTGTTCACATCCTAAATTAGCAAGCTGGCATTAAAATAATCAGTTCGTCAACCAGGTACTGAGGGGACAGAAGAATAAAAAGCTGAAGGATGAAAGGAAAGCTCCTAAAGTTTATCTGGAAGTGAATAGAAACTTTTCTTCTATCAATGTGGGACTGCTTTAATTATTTCTGACCCAGATCCCCAAAACTTTACATTTCCATATCCCTTCCCTGGGGCAAGTACCTTACAGGGGAGTTAGAGCTGTACGAGGCCATCTCTTCTTTTGATACCATATAATGACTTCTGAAGGCCTTTTGCCTCCAAATTCCACTGAATAGTTCTCATTGATGTTCAGGGTAGAAGGAGCATATGAAGGAATGAATGAAGAAACAGTCCCAAAAATTTAATTTCATTTTTATTCTGACAATCTTTTCTTATTAAGGAAAACCCTTCCACCCTTGCTTGGCCTGACAGCTTCCAAGCTCTAAGTTTTGTCTTCTCTGTGTCTTGAGGGACACTCCTTTTACTTCCTTGTTTTGTTCTTTCACTCTCATTATCTCCTTTTAACAGTACATCACTTGGTTACTTCACCTGTAGTGCTGCTTTTTTTGCAATCCTGGGCTTGACACAGCATTAGCCCTCTATCACTCACTCCCCCTATAATCTGGCTTTATATCTTTACACATCAGGCTTTTCAAGAGGGACTATCTGCAGGTTTCTGGTGATTTATCAGAACATAGCACTGCATTCTAGATCCTTGATTGACATTTCAGTGTTTCTGTGATTACAATCAGAATTTAAAAAAAAATTACAGTTAAGTTCATTTAACTGTGACCACAGTGAAAGAACTTGGAGTGCACCCTAAGCAACTTGTCTTGAACTACAGGAAAAGAGAAGTGAACACTGCCTCTATTGTTAAAAACAATAAACATCCTGAAAAGGCAGTTCACCAGCAGTGTTCATCCCAGAAAACATGGAAATGGAGAGAGAGAGAGAGAGAGAATGTTTTCCTGAATTCCAGTGAGCCATTTTATCAGATTTGACTTCACCATGGCCAGGGATTCACATTAAAGATAAACAAGAGATTTTATTCAATAACAGTCAAGTCGTAACAGGGTCAGACATACAACAGAAGAGCATGTCACAGCTGCTGATTTCTCAGTCTAAACAAAAACAAATTAACTTGGCCTGTTTTCTTACGGAGGGAAGGTGCCACAGCCCAAAATTTGAAACGCTACCTTTTCTTGACCACTGAAAAATGCAGTCATACTCCTTACAGAAAAGAGTTTCAATACCAGACAACAGGCAAATTTTAATTCTCAGCTTACTTAATTATTTTCTTGAGCTATCTCTTCCTTACAACAACAAAAACCAGGGATTTGGATAATTTTTATCTCTTTCACTCGAAAAGAAGCAAGTTAAAAGAGGAGGGCAAAGCAATCCGTGCCTTTAGAAAACAAAAGAATTCTCTCTTCTTCAGATTAAGCTAAAATGTTTTCAACAGAATAAGAAAAGAAAAATCCTTTCATCTATGTTAATATAAAAGAGTTATTTTAGAAGTCTTTTCCAGCCATTTCTTTAAAGGAGAAAAAGTATCCATTTATTATTTTCCTACAAGCATGAAATTATTGTATTAATATGTTTTTAATTTCCTGACAGCATCTTTTACCTAAAGGATTATGACTTACAGTTCAACCAATTCTCTCCATAAGGAAGAGCTGAAGGCAGCATTGTGAAGAGACTGGAATGTCTGTGGGTATAATTTCACTGTGTGTGCTGTTGTGCAATAGGGACTTTTCTTGAGAGTATATTTTCAGTCAATGTATTTTATAATTCTATAAAATATATCAAAATCAATATGTTGAACAGAATTTTGCTGATTTATCAAATTCCAAACTTAGGGTAATTTCTTATATTGTGAATATCCTTGGCCAGACCCTAAACTTCTCTGTCTCCAGAAACATGACACACAGACATCACAGGGGAAAAAATAAACAGAGTCCCCAGCTGTCTTTGTTAAAACCAGTATGCATTGTATTGTTCTGGTTCTCTTGGTTTGGAGGTTTTTTTTTTTTCCATCTCTATGAGGAAATAATCTTAACAGTACCTTCTCAAAAAGGATTTTCAGTTCAATATTTTATAATAAAACTCTCTTTTCTCCTTCCTCTAGAGTAAGAAATGAAGAGCCAGTTGAGGGACCATATGGCTTAGAAGTTCTCATTTGTTTAGTTAGATGATACCACAGACAGGAAATCAACGTATAGGAATTTCACAACCACATTTCCATCTGTTTTATGTGGGTGATGCCATCAAAGAAGCTGACAAGTCTTAGCAATCCTCCAGCATATGTCAGCTCTTGGTAGTGTACAGGTCCAAAGTCCATTCTCACACCTGCCTCGAGCAGCAGCAGGAGCCAGAATTGGAGATGATCTCTGTGGAAGGCCTATGGCTACACAGCATGGTTAGCTCTGAACTGTGATATTTCTGGTTTTAGCTGTGTTTGATAAGATATGCCATCATTTGTCATTGAAGTTCTGGTGTAATTACTACCAGCTGAAATAAATTTCAGTATACAAAGATCAAAACAAGACTTTTTTATGACATGCTGGCAGGCTATAAATCTGCTCATCAGGTGCAGGATCTACTGAGAGCTGATAGTTAGTGGAGAGCATAAAGGCCCCTTCTGAAATCAGACATTAAATCTCACAATCCTAGTGTGCTTTGAAGTCATTCCCACTCTCCGTGGCTGGAGGGTGTAAAAGGAAACCAAAGTTGAATTTGTATGTCATTCAAAAGGAGAAATCAATTGAAACATTTAGGAATACTATAAGTGTCATTTACAGGTCATGGAGAGTCTTGTAACTATTCTAGTTTTGATGATTTTCTCTCAAATAAAAGAATTTCAAGCTGCTCATTATAGTTATTTTTCTTAAAAGACTGGTGAATTGGTCAGTTATGAATTCAGCCTCTAAAGATTAATTTAATCAAGAGAAGAGAATTTTCATTCTTGTATTAATAATCAACTCAATGTTGCAATTTGCATTCAACTGCTTGTGCTTTCACTTGCAGGTCTTAATTAGGATCACTATTGCATCTTGTAGACAGCTAGACTATTAGTATTGTTGGTAGCTTGCCACCATATTTGGCAGCCCAACAAAACTGCAAAAGCTGAAAAATAAGCCTATTTAAAAAGTCAGTAAAGCCAACATCCTTTCTGAAAGCTTTAATCTAGGTTTCCATATGCTGTACCTTTGCTGAGGGTAAAAATTATCAACCTGCTGCTCTGCTTCCATCTATCTGAGAATTTTTTCTGAATACCATTTCAGAAGAAATTATCTCTCTTTTGCTATCAATCTGGATATTGATTATCATTTTCAGATTCTTATGCCTTTCATGTAAACACTCTCGAGAAGGCTGCTTAGGTCTAAAGACAACTCTTTTATTGCTTGTAATTACATTTAGACTGCATGATGGATGCATATCCTTAAATGAAAATGGAAGGCAACCTCACATTTTTGTTGTACTTTATACCGTCTTCCTTCACAAGATTAACTTTATTGGCAAATTTGGAATTCAATAATTCTAAGGAACAGATCTTTAAAATCAGACAGGATGTAGAACACAAAAGAGAGAAGCCTGGAGAAAGACAATGACAGTTCTATTTTTGTCACTACTGTGAATCTTTTTTTAAGAATAGAGACCTTCCATTTCCTTTCTTATCCATTACTGTGTCGATTTAAAGTGTAAACTCCCCATAATGATTAGTTCATTCTATAAGTTTGTATAATATCTAATAAATGGGCCTTCAGTATTTCTTAGGAGTTAGATAGAATATCAATAAAAGCAACAAATAATAATCATTATAACCTAACAGAAAATGTTTAGCTACTCATTAAGCCCATCAAAAAAAAATCAATTACTGATTAAGCACTATTAAAATGTGAGCCTCAGACAGAAACATCAGAGGTTAAAGATACAGGGAATCATACAGTTACAAAGGGAACAAAACTATCTGTCTTATTTTTGTTTGCTAAGAAAGACCATCTCTATCTCCTGATCCATAATGGTGACATTGTAAAAGGCATTTCCTTTCCATGTGTTTCAATTCAGAAGAGCATTGTGAAGTAACCAAAATAGATTAGGAGGCAGTAGCTTAGGTGATTTGGGTGCCCAATTTAGATAGAATTCTTTGGAGTTTTCACCTGACAAAAGTGAATAAGTTGAAGAATCCCCTGTGTGGTTTGAATATCAGCCCTGCATCTAACAGCGGTAGAAACTCTAAATGGGAAGTTTATGGTACAATGTTAAATGTCTGTTTAAACCCCTGCTACACATGAAATCTAGGGGAAAATGGAGACAATATAGTATTTACCAGAAACAATTTTTTCTTTTGTATGCTTCTGTACTTATTTCATCTTAAGTGATATCTTCTCAGGCAGTTGAAATGTGCAGTGGTTTCATTCCCAGAAGCAAGCAAATTTTTCCTTATTCAAGTGATTTGATACAGTACATTACAAACACAGCAAAATTCACAGCAGTAAGAAATAAATTCACTTTGTCTAAAAATGCTTTCACAGTATCTTATTGATGCCAGTTTTTGCAGCCACTCTTTGCTCGGAAGATTCCTCTCCTCTCCTCTCCTCTCCTCTCCACTCCTCTCCTCCAGATAAAGTATTTTTTTATTTGGTTTATATTAGAAAACTCAATTTTTTTTCTTCTGCTTTATACTCTCTCTCCTCTCCTCTCCTCCAGATAAAGTATTTTTTTATTTGGTTTATATTAGAAAACTCAATTTTTTTTCTTCTGCTTTATACTCTTAAAGATAGAGGAAAACATTAAAAAGAGAAACAAAAATGTTTTTATAAATAACTAGCTATTAAAAATATGGTTGCAGAAGAAGAGTTCTTAGCCTTATAGTCTTACTAAATGACATTTTAAGTACGAAGAGCCTTCATCTATAAGCTGGCATTTAATTACCTGAGAATGTTATTTATTACCTTGGGCACTCTGGTTCTACACTGATTATCCTATTATTATGGTATAAAATATAAGGATTAATGTATGCAGATTTTTATTTCTTTTAGGATTTGTAATCCATGATATAAGATGGTAATTATAAGGAAAAAAAAGATAAATAAAAAGAACATTCAGAACTATTTAATTTGGAAGGAAAGAAAGAAATTTCTTATCCACCTGCAGAAACACTGGCATTTTTATCCTTACTGTTTTCTACATATTTAAATAGATGCATATTAACATATATAAAATGAAGAGCATCATGAAATTTCAGTAATAGTCTACACCAAAACAAAGCCTACCTCTATTGTTTATTATAACCTCATAAAAGGAAGAAACTTCTTCTCACTGGTTTAGTTATTCACAGGTAGCACCAATCTGAGCTGTCAGACATGGCAGCACAAGTAACACAGGAGCAGGATAAGCTCATTTCTCTGCAGGTGCAGGTGACCTCCTGCACTGCCACTGGGATTTTCCATGTGTGCTCTGTGTGCTGCTGGGAAGGATCAGTCACTAGTGCTGGGTCCCCGACCCTCTTAGGAGCAATTTTTATGCACCAGTTGGCTAAAAGACCTTCATGCTGGCAGGAAAAGGCGAAAAGTGTTGATATTTCTGTGGTCTGACAGCCCAGAGAGCTGGAGAGGGGCCTGGAGGCACGGGTGGGTTCTTGCTCCTCCACGTGGGCTTCGGTTATGAATTAGACCCACCACAGTAACATCAAAGCAGGAATTCCAGTCACTGCTAGAGATGATAAGAAAGGAAACAGAGATGGCAGGCTAAGGCAAAATCCTTACAAGCAAGGATCATGATTAGTAGATGTAAAGAACAAGAGAAATATTTTTGCTGGAATTACAGACAGGCTTTCTAGAAAGGAATTAAGAATAAATTCTTTTTTACGTGATGGCTATTTTGTAGTTGGACACTTAATTATAGCAAACATTACATATTTCTATTACATAAAAATAGTCACCAAATCTTGAATGAGTAATACTAATATTAAATATAATTGGAGAACACTATATGTAAGCAGTATTCACATACACCAGAAAAAAAAAAAGAAAAAAAAAGAAAAAAAAAAAAGAAAAAAAAATTAGGACAAGAATATTGAGTTGTGTACAAGGGGAAAAAAAGTGTTTCAGTCCTACAGGATGAAGTTTAGGTATATTCCATTTCAGTATAGGAAGAAGCAAATTGATACTTCTGCACAGCCTCCAGAGGCTCCTTCTGATCACAGCAAGTGTGTGATTTTGTGTGACTCTGTGTGAGCAACCCAGTTGTCTTTCACGTATATTCCAACTGAAGTCCACCTTGGTGACTTGCAATCGTTTGGGAATTTGCTTTGAAGATGATGATGGTGATTTTTCATACAGAAATTTATTACTGCTGGAAATTTTCTGTATTTCTGATGTTACTCCTTTCCCCAAAGTTTGGCTGAGCAGTATTTTCAATGTATCAGATGTGAAATCGTAAATACAAAAATTCTTACTGCTTTTATGCTTTTGTGGAAATATAGTATGCATTTTCTAATACCTACTATAGATACAAGAAAAAACTGCAATATTCAAGATAATAAAATTAAATTACTGTAGTTCCATTAGCTTAAAAGAACAAATTGAAGAAATAGGAAAAGTTGCATCTTATTGACTTTTCAACCTGAAATTGTCATACACTGAGTACTGTTAGAAGGGGAGCGGGTGGTCATTTAAAAGTCAAAAGACAGAATAGAAAACATAATCTGATTACTTCTAGTGCCAATATCATAAGGTCACTGTCAGGCTTTTTGCTGTCTGACTGATGACTTCTGCTTTTCCAAAGCTGGCAATACTCCAGGTGGTGCCTGAGCTGCTGCAGCCCATCCACAGATGTTTCATTAAAGAGGCAGGATATTAATAGTGTCCCAGTAATTCCACATCAACTTCTCTGAACTGAGATTGTGAAGCAGACCCTGTCCCTCACACACCAGCTGGCTCTGGTCCTGCTGGTCTCTGCCCATCTGCTTTTGCCATGTGCTGACCACTACGCTCGATATTTTTCATTTCTAGATCAGTGGCCAGGGTGGCATGTATAAGCAGGTTTAACATTGCTGTGGACCAAGTAATCTTCTAATATTTACACATAAAAGCAGAATTTAGAACATCAGAAATGCAAATAAAGATTAATACCATACTGGTAGAAACAAATATGGACTGTTATACAACTGAAATACCATCTTAAGATTTTCCTGCTGTGAGATAGAACCACAAAAATAAACGTTCATCTTACAAAATTTGGACTCTGCGGGTCCCAGAATTATGAAATTAGTGTAATTATATCCCAAACATACTTATAGCAAATCTCTCTAACTGTGCAATTAGAACTTCAACTGATCCAATTATGTGATGTAATGGTGTAGAGTAATTATGCATAATGACACAATTATAATTTGTGATTATATCATAAAAAGGATTCTGAAACTTTCAGAAAGAATATTGGGCACAAACTGTCATTCTTTGTTTTAAGCTGAAAGGACTCATCTGTTTCAGACATCTATTCCAAAATATTTATATCATGTTGCAAGTCAATTCTATATTAGCTAGGGGAAAAGAAAAAAAAGATGAGTCAGAGATTTAGTTGTATAAAAATGATTTCTAGGGACAGAGGAATGTGGCATTCACTGCAGCAATGTCTAGAGCCATTTAAAATGCACTTTTTAAAAAGTTATGAAAGGAAATTTTTACTGTGTCTGTTAGAAATTCTGACTGAGGAGTCTATTTTGACACTTTTCATCACAGAACCTGAGCACTCTTCCTAGCAGTTATTGAGAGCATCTCCATAAAGCAAGGCTATATAAAAACCAGATAACAACAAAACTTCAAGAATTTATATAAGAATATTTTTATGACAGGAAAATACATTTTATGGCAGGTACGTATCTTGTTATTATTTTTCAAAAGAGATTTTCTCCAGCAGAGACCAAACAATACACATCCACTACAGAGAAGTAGAAGGTGGAATAGCTCTCTGGAGACATCTGCCAGCTCTTATATTCCTCACTGAGTCCAAAGTCACAGTTGATCAAAGGAGTTCTGTCTTCCCTACCTAAGGAATGGGAGTGGAGCCAAGTTGCTCACAACAGCACCACACCATGGAGCATGGGGGGGCCTGGAAAACACCGAGGACAGACCCAGTTATTCTTGTTCTAATATTGGGAAACATCCCAGTGACTTCCTTTGGAGGCATCCCTGTATCTAACTCTTATGTATTTTTAAATTATAGAACTGCAGACAGTGACCATTGCACTTTCTGTGAATGAACTCCACACCTCCTATCTCTCATTATTTGTAAGAAGTGGATTATAATACCAAACTAGCAAAATCTTACAAATATAACTCTTATTATTAACACAGTTCAATGTTTGAAACGCTTTTCCAAAACTTGTTCAAAATCACCATTCAACAAGTTATTTGCAAACAGTAGGAAAATCTGATTCTAAAGATAATTCTAAGAAAGCATTTGTCACTATGGATGGGATCACTGACTGAATTCTGGACATCTGCTTTGAGTCAACAGTATAGGTGTACCACTGTTGTGGTGTAATTGTGAATAGAGTAAATTCTTACCTCTCTGAAGTAGATTTGTGAAAGAACTCAGATGAATGAGACTAGAAATAGCTGATCTCTGTTTATACACAATAAATTACTTCATTATGCCCAATGACAATGGGATTGCTTTCTTTTTGTACAGAGAAATTAGGAAAAGTACTGGTAAATTTATTATATAAACTGTATGCACCCCTGAAAAAGATGTATATCAGCTTTTGCAACTGTTAGTAGAATGTCTCATGAGTGATTAATCTATGTTTATGTCTGAATTATCTGAACTCTGATGCTATGGAAGGCCTTTCATTTTGAAAGATGGTTGAAGATACAAACATTGTCTCAGACATTAATATCTGTGCTGCCCTCCAAGCGCTGTTCTGAGCATTACTTCTCCTTAACTGAGTTTCAGTCAGGTTGCTGTATTGGTCTAATAGTTCCAGCAGACAGAGTTTTGAAAAGAGAGATAATGTCCTTTATTACACCAACTGATATAGCCAGGAAAAAAAATCTTTGAGGCTTACAGGTTGACAAACAGACACTGAGCAGAAAATCTTACCTCAATGTTTTAAATACATTTTTCTAGTAAAGAAGATTTTACCCCCCTTAGTTCTGTTTTTCCTAGAGTTACTTTAATATAGAACATATTTTTGCCTTTCCAAGAAATCCTGACTTTTCTATTTCAGAACTGGATAAATGAATCTGGAGAGAAAAGCCTGCAACATATGAAATCTAAAGAATAAAAATAATTTAAGTATTTACCAGGCATTGAGCAATATGTAGCTAATAAAGGAAGGGTGAGTAAGATTTGAGGATTGAGGTATAGCAATCTAAGATGGAGGTGTACTTACATTGAAATAGACCAGGACATACTTTTCTTATTCTGTGAAGCTTTAGAAAATTTCTGTATTTATCCTTGTAATTAAAAAAATCAAAATGAGAGGTCAAGAATCCAAGTCACAACCCTAGGAAAATACACTCACTTGAGATGCAGAAAACTCAGACTTTCCAGACCAAGCAGCTAGGACTGTTCTGCATGATTCTGGGTTTGAATAAATGTGACATTTTATATTAAACCAGAGAAATCTCATTGAAAAGATTATCTTTTGGCAATTAAAACGTTTCTGAAAGGATTTTCAGACCGGGTTTTCTTTCTTCTAACAGACAGTAGAAAGAAATAAATTAATAAAAATGTATGGTTTATTCACTGTGGCAAAGAATAAGAAAGACTTAAGGAACAAGAAGATCCATTCTGAATTCTTTCAAAAAGTAAAAGGTGAGAGGATATCCACATAGAAATGGCTAATAAAAGGGAACAAAGGAGGGGAATGTATAAGGGATAGTGCCTATAGACAGCTCTCAGTTTCTCAGGAGGCAGTTACTGACAGATCCTGGCACAGTCTCACAGACAGTGGCTATGGAAGGAATAACCTAATTCACAATGAAAATATGCCAAAGAAGACTGAAAATGGGGAAAACTGATTCTAATGATTAAAAAAAACCCAACAATGATATGAATATTGTTCAAGCTTGGTCATGAGAAACTTCTACTCTTACACGTAACGTCATTGGTACGTAAGGAACGAAACGCGATAGATGGCATTAAATTTCCTTGCTGTTTCTTTTCTTAATTAGTACATCTGACAAATTAATGTACATTTGGTACATATATAGAGTGCACTAGCTCTGACAGCTTTAATTAAATAATCAGTGGTTATGGATTATGTAGCTATTTAAGATTATTACTTAGAAGATTTTCTTCATTATCTACAGCTTTGATACCTAGATAAAGGATACAGAGACATTCTACTGGATGGTTTCCAAAGAAATTGCAAGAACTTTGCAAGTATTAAGTGCTGAATCCAAAGCAAATATTTAGTAAGCTGACCTTTTTAATCTTTCATATTTTTACTGTTAATAAAAGTCAGGCAAGAAGATTTGAATTTAGATATCCTGAGGAAATTTGCCAAGATTTGCAGTTTCAGCAATTCCAGGATCTCATTTGGTTCTTTTATATTGAGAGTAGTGGGTTGGAAGAGTCACTCTGTATCTTCCTGATGTCGATTTGGCATCAAACCATCTTGTTCAGGGAGTCACATTCTGAACAAAAGGTAGGAGATGGCCACAGAAGTATTATCTGATAAAGTGCTTGGAAGAATAATTACAGTTGATTAAGTGGAAGCATTGTTAAAAGGTCACTTTTCCTGGAAATTGACTGTCCAAGTTCATTCTAAAATTTTGGTTGAAATATTTCCATTATTCAAGGTCATAAACACTCTCAAATACATTCTCCTAGTTACTTAGAGGCTTTTAAAATATTGAAGTCAATGTTATTACTGTAAAGCCAGGAATAAATTTTCAGCTTGCATTGAAAAGCCTATTCCTAAAAATAGCTTAGTGGTACTTAAGGACAAATGCTCTCACAAAAGCATACATGACTCTGGATGAGAAACTAAATGGTCAGTGCTGATGAACAAATAATGAGAATATCAGCTTTGCCAGCTACAGAGATAGATGTGTAGAAATCTCTGGCCTGAAGACCTAAAAGGCTTGGCACTCTTTGTGGCTTATACCTATTAATGGATGGGGATGACAATAGTCAAGACCTCCCCAAGAAACTAACCTGAGACAAAGATTCTCTCATGGTAAAAAAGTTTGTGATGTCTTTTCTGGATAAATAAAAGAGACTGTTTATCAAACCATTTCTGCTTGAAATGTTTTGGGTTTTTTTTATGAAATGATTTTTTTATGATTATTGTTTGATTATTAAGTGGTATTTTGAGGAGCATTTATTCAGAGTATGTAGAGGTGGCATATATATATATATATATATATACACACACACACATATGCCATCTTTATATATATATATGTATATCTAATATATATAATGATATATATTTTTGATGAAAAATTCAACATGAGCCATCAGCATGTAGTTACAGCCTAGAAAACCAGTGGAATCCTGGGCTGAGTCAAAAGCAGTGTGGCCAGCAAGTCAAAGAGGGTGACTCTCCCCCTCTTCTCTGCCCCCATGGGACCCCTCCAGAGTACGGAGTGCAGTTCTGATGCCCCCAACATAAGAAGGACTTGGAACTGTTGGAGCAAGTCCGCTGGCAATCACAACATTGAAAAGAGGACTGAAACACATCCCCTGTGAGGTCAGGCTGAAAAAGTTGAGGCTTTTCATCCTGGAGAAGTTTACATGGCAACTTTCCAGTACCTGAAGGGGATCTACTGAGAACCCAAAGAGGGACTCTGTGTCAGGATGTTTGGATCAGGCCTTGAGCAGCCTGGTCTAGAGGGACATGTCCCTGCACATGGCAGGGGAGGTGGGACCAGTTGATCTTTAAGGTCCATTCTAACCCTTTAACACTCTACAATTCAATGATGTAGTGACTATAATCAATATATTCAGTGTATAGCTACCTGGCTGCTTTTGTAGGAAGAAATCCATGTGCTATTTGTTAAAATAGTCCTTAACTTATGGCTGATTATTCAGACTTAATTTTTTTCTAGGAAATATATTCTTTCACCCAAAATACAACTCTGCTCATTTCAACTGTTTAGGTCCATAACTTGTGATCAGGAAATCATCTTCATGGCCAGCCAGCCAATGCAATCTGCCATCTCACATTTAGTAAGAGGTTTGAATAAAGAGAGGATTTGAACAATTTAGTCAAATATCCTAGACAGAAATCACTAGAAATAACCCTCAAAATATCTTCTTGCAAATGGCAGAATGTTTTAATAAGTTACTGTTAATAAGTTTCTGTTTCATAATACTGTTTTAATAAGTTTCTCCATTTGTTTGTGTCTGGGAGAAAGATGAGGCTGCTGAATGGAAATGGTAGAAGAGTTAATTTTCTGAAGATTCAGGGTTCTGGGCTGAGAAACACCTGAACTCTGAAGAAATTTCTCTTAAATAGATGTGAATCATACCTTAAAAAGTCGTGCTTCATTCCACTGAATATAAAGGGAATTTAGGAATCTGGTCCAGTTCTAGGTGTTTACAGTACAGCTGTCTCTGCTTTGGTTTAGTCTGCCCTGCAGCCTGGTGTGACTGGGAGATGGAACTGTGTTATTGGAAGCAGTCAGCTGTAACTGTGGTGGAGTCTGAGTTTGAAGCAATGCAATCTCTTTTACAGAAAATCCTGGATTGTAATCCCCTGTCTTATTTCTCAACCATGAGATAAATAGTTATCCGTGACTATCCATTTCAAGTAAAGCAAAGCTCCTTCTTCAGGGGAGCTCACTTGATTGTAACTTTAACAAGACTTTAAATTAAATCTGTATGAAGTACATTATTTAGATAATAGCAACTAAAGTAATAATAATGTAGTTTCTTTATTTTAAAAATAAACCCACATGCTCACTTGCAAAATAACCAGACTGAAGGCTGTGGTGTAAAGTCACGTAATGTCTGAAAATTGCATGACTTTTGGGGAGCCCTCTGTCTGCTGCTGGAAGGAAAAACCTGATATGAATGATGTGGATCTGAAACTTTCAGAATTAGAAGAATTCTCAGCTGGTAGCTTTACACTTACACCTAGGGCATAAAGTGGGATTTTTTAAATTGACTTGCTTCTATTTTTCTCAGAAAGATGCATACAGATTACACTATAAAATGGGTAATCACAATTAGAAAAATGAGCAACAGCTAACAGTTGTTTAGTCCTTTCAGCATCTGTTGTACTAATGGGAATATTTTCTTGTTGGTATCTGAATATTTACTAACAAGTGAACAAATCTGGTTTCCTAGTGCTTACTATCAAAGAGAAAAAAATAAAAGAAAATTAGCTGTGAGTTTTTTTAATTATGTTTGAAGCCAAACTTATTGGCCAAAAAAAGTTAATTTGTTTCTAACATTTTTATGAAACATGAAAAAAAGGAAATAAATGCCTTCTGGATACAATCAAGAATCTATTTACCTTGTTTGCAAGTGGCACCTTGGAAGACTGACAAGTGTTCTCTCTTTGGCGATTTCATGATTGTTCCTGAATCCTTGATTATTTAAAAAGTCATAATTGAGTTTCACAATCCCTCATGTTATAAGCAAATATTGGCAATCTCCTATGTTTAATAGATGAATAAGAACAATAAGTACTAATATGTTGACATTCAAGATATCACTTAAATAACTCATTTGAAAAATTCATTGTTTTGATGAACTTGTATTAACTGAAGACAGTTAAAAAAATAAGTTATGATATCTGTAAATCAGTTTTGAACAAAAATACTGAAAGAGGAATCTATTACTTTTTTCCCCATTATCCCAAGTATTTTCAAATATTTTTTCCTATTTTCTTCCATAACATCCATAATTTTTGTCACATCAAGGTGGTTTTATGTAGTTAACATTTTATTTCAAATGTAAATTATTTCTTTTAATGAATTTTCTGGCAACTGATGCTAATTTTCACTAATATTCTCCATGATTAATTTAAATTATCAGATCACTACTTAGAAGGCAACTAGTTACGGAAAACAAAACACAGTTATTTTACTAATTCATCCACTAACTGCTGTGAGTAATTTATGAGCGCATGCTTTCAGGATAGAACCACATTGTATCACTTAGAGAAATTATGCACTGGCATGAATAAAATGGTAACAATTATCATACCGATAACATCTCTATTTCTAATTAGGCTCTAATTACCCTTAAAGCATTCTTTGTAATTTCTAAGATTTTTTTTTATTACTACTACTATTCTTTTGTCTTATGATAAAAATCTCTCATTTGTAACGCAAGGTTGACTATATTTAAGCAAAATTTAATTTCCTATGGATATCTTTATTCTTGAAATTCTGATACTACACAGGAGTGAAACAATATAAAATTAAGGGCTGCTCTAATCCATCTCAGAAAGAAGAGCCTAAGATCCTTTACGTCTCATGCATGATGAAAAATAAAAAAGGATTAAAGAAATGAAAAAACCCCACATAATTGAATTCTGTATAACAAATTGTTTCTAAATTACTCTTGGAAGTTAAAGGGCAGCATTATACTGCAGCAATAAGGGTTAACTGTGTTACATGGTTTTCAAGATGCTCTTAAACTGTGTGCATCATCTGAATGTTAATGATGTTAATGTAATATTGACTCTCATCTTAAGGGAATATTTCATAGATATGCACTCCCACTTATCTTCATTGCAAACTCAGGAATACATGTGAAATATTTGCCATTCAACCTGAGAAAGGTCGTGTTAGATGACCCTTTTGATTTCACCTGTGCTCCGTTTACTCCTCCATATCTCCTAAGGGCACTTTCAACACAATGATTTGTTTAAAATTTATAAAATAACAGTTCCAATAAAGAAAGAAAAGGTTTAAGAGGACACTGATTTGGGGCTAAAGGAAAAGCACTCATTACATGTGTTTGGAAACAATCAGCGTATCAGATTAATAACTTAAGGAAGTGGGATCCCAGGTCTGAACCTCAAAACTTGGTGTTTCCAAATCTCCTTCTCCTACAATTGCCATGTACCACCTGCACTATGACCATTATCCATATGCACCTCACAAGAAGCAGACTTCTCTTTTCCATATGGATTTCAAAATCCCTCTGTTTTCTGGTATGATGGGTGCCAGGTTAATGATTGTCATTTTTGTGGTTTTGGCAGTGTGACAGTGTGAGATGCAGCAGCTTCTACAGCTGCCTATTTGATCTTTAGCACTTTGCTTTGACTTTCAGCTAAACTTGTCTCACCAGTTGAGCTGTTCAGAGCCCAAAGGAACACTCAGTACATGGCATGGGAAATGAAGGGAATGTATTGTAGCATGGTAAGAAAGGTTAGACAAGTGGGACAAGGGATTACAGATGGATTCTGTGAAATGGATTGCTGGGAATGAGAGGACTAGGAAATGTGGAGGTTTGAGACAATTTAGGGATTACTGTTCTTATCAGCTGGTAGAGCTTGACAATGCTTAGTCCTAACCCTAAAGTTACATCAGTACTCTCTCATAGCACACCTCAGCATAGAAAAAAGTGGAATGGAAATATTAAACAGCAGAATCATGCAGTAAAATTAAAATTTCCTAAGATTCCTTTTTTTGACTAAAAATTCTCTTTTTTCGTTGCTGGTTTAATGATCTCAGTCCAGTGCAAGGATTTCTCTGTATGACTTAAAATATTTATTTTCTATAGCCTCCTGAGTTTTGGAATGAGAGGTTTATATCACCTGATATTCTACTTAGCCCTAGAGGAAATCAAGAGACAAGTCTTCCATTGTATAATATACTTATACGGCATAAAGTTAGAGAGAGCCATTTTCAATTAATTCACTAGTTTTTATTGTAACCTCATACAACAGACTTTATAGAACATGGGTGAGAAGAAAACAGACAGTACTAACAGGCCTTGTGTAAGAGAAGCATCCTTTAACAGCTTAGAATTCATTATTTCATATTGATTTAAAGGTTTTTAATGCCTTCCTTGCCATGCATTCAGTGTAGTGAGCACATAGGTAAAGGATCTTATCATTCTCCAAAACTAGTTTCTATTCTCATTAGTATGAATGTCAAAATGTCTAATTGATTTAGCAATCATAGACAAAGCTTCATAATTTAACTTTCCAACCAGTCCTGGCCTGTGGAAGATTTGTGAAAGACTTTTTTTTTTTTGCTGCTCTTAATAGAGAATGAATCCATCATATCAAGGTAATGGCATGAGTGTGTTTGTTTTATGCATACATTTTTTTTGTGTTGAATTGAAAAGTATATTTAAGGCTTATGCTTCTTCTAACTTAGTCTGACTCAGTAGAGCATTTTGACAGGTACCTAACTTTAGGTGGTTGAATACTGCTATTTAAAGTCAAATGTAGTTCACATTTGTAGTTCACATGCCTTAAGAGGTATGGATGACCTGGGATTCTTATGTGATCTAACATGGAAAAGAAGTTATTCATCAAGACTGCACAAATCACAGGTAATTCTTCAAACAGTCAAAATGAAAACAAGAGAGGAGAGAGCAAGACTTTATAAATGAAAAAAAAAAATCAGAAATAAAAAACAAACAAACAAATAAAAAAAAAACCAAAAAACCCCCAGCAAACTGAATGTTGAGCTATGCTAGTTTTCATTTCTGACTTTTGCTGCTGTAATCTGCTTCCTGGTTACATTGCACAGTCTGCATGAGGGAATGTGAGTACACACAGCGAGCAAAGCCCCACAACTGGAAATTTTTTTGTGCATGAGGAAAGCCATCTTCCTCAGGAACACAGTTGGATATTTTATTTATGAGTACTCCAAGGAAAACACATTTACTAGACTTTCTGTATTTGCTTCCTTGGGAGGAGGTGCTCAAGAGCCCCCAAATACACAATGAAGTCTGTTTTTCAGTACTTGAACTGACGAGTGGGAGAGAATAAAGAGTATAAAACCTTAAAAAAAGCCATGATCCAGTTAAGATAAAAGAGAAAGTCATTAGCTTCTTGCTAATGATGCAATCATCATTTGCCTAGGATAGAGGTTTCAGTCTGCAGTCTCCAGCATTCACAGGAACTGAAGCTACTCAGCACCACAGAGAAGCCCTCAGGCCATTGCAGAGCGCATTTGCCAAACATAGACATTATCTCAGCCTTTGCTAACCTAATTAAAGGCATTCTGTCACATAAAACAATGTGAAGCTGGAAAAACCTGAAACACCAAGCCCTGTTTTGAAAGAGTTGCACTCTTTACCAATGCTTGCTTAGCACATATGGCAGCTGCTTTATTCAAGGCTTTCCCATTTGTACCACTTTAATATCTGCCTGCTCCAACTCACCTTCTTGTGGTGGCAGCGTGGGATGAAGCAACTCACACTGTGAGAGCTAAGGTGGACCATACCAATGCAGCCAACTCTGCAGCCAGCTTCTCAGTGAAACTCATTATTGTGACATTAGGAGTTGGATACTCATTCAGGACAACTTCAAATCTTTCTTGCCTGTATGTTCTAGTTACTCTGAACACTTGTCCATTCTTGCACTGTTTTCACAACTAGCCCTTCAGACTACCCTTAGGACTGACTTCAGTGGAAAAGACCTGGCCATACTCATCCCATATCCACTGTCCACCTTCTGTTTTAAAAACAGGGGTTCTGGAGCCCTTCTCCATCCATTTGGAAAGGAAATTGCAGTTTTCTTGTTAGCCTGAATAAGCCCAAATACAAAGCTCAGGTAAATGCCTTCAATATTAACATGCAAGTAGGGTTGGAATAAGAAGAAAGAAAAAGGAAGGGTAATTTCATAAAGCTGGAAAGCAAATGGTTTTACTAGTGTGTAGTACAGCAGAATATATTCTTGTGGGAATAGGGGTGACCTTAGAATTGGTCTTGGCTAGAGAGACATACTTCTGTGCAAAGAACTAATTTGATAAACCATAGATGATTTCATTCCTATGTTGCTATATATTTAGAAATCCTCTCTAAGGCACAAACCTCTTTCATTAGTGGATACGGAACTGAGAGTTCCAGTTCAGACTTGTCACTTCTGCTACTACAGCCTCTTCTTTATGTCTGTTTGTGTGCTGCCAGTGTTACTGCTCCAGGTATATTTAGTCCTAACCTGAAGTGCTTAAATCTGGTGTCTGATCTAGAAGCATAACCAGCTTCTATTTATCCTTGTCAGTGGTGAGAAATATGCACCTTCCCACTGAGTGGGGACAGAGGCCCTACCACAGACATCTCAGTTTCATATCTCAAGCTCAGTGGGGCAGAGGGATGCATCTCCTCTAGGTTAAGACGCCCAGCTTTAGGTATCTGATACTTAGATATCTGAACCTAATTCTGTCAATGTAAGCTCCTTTCATAGTCCAAAAAGCAAGTATGGGTGTTGCCTGCTTCAGTTAGATGTTATCTTAAAATGGATTGCATTATGGAAAGATTTTTTTTTTATCCCGTGAATCTTGGTGGTGTCTTGGGTAATTTTTTTAGATTCAGATGTCTAAATTTTAGATGCCCAGTTCTGGGCAGATGATTCATCCCTATGTTGAAAAGCTTCCATTAGCAGTTAGTCATACCCTGAATCCAGTGAGTGACTATATCACCTTGAGTCATGCCTACATAGCCTAATTAGATGCTTTTTCTCAGAATAGGAGGTCTTTCTAATAGGTGCTTTCTGACTTCAGACATTTAACACCCATAGTCAAGCAGGTCCTCTCAAGGGCTCCCACTGAAGGGTGTTTCACTGCTTTTCCTTGGATGTTCTGCATGCAAGGTTAGGGCTGATGTAGACTTTGATATCTGTTTCTGATGTTGATGGAACAAGATGTAATACCCCTTTCACCCCTGACTCCTGTACCCCAATCCTTCCCCTGGTTGTAGCTTCAAGAGATTGCTACTCACATCACTTTGAAGTATACAGAGCAAGACAGAGTGAGTCTCTGCATAGGAAATAAACTATTTTCCCTGAACTGGGCTAAGCAGAAAACCTGTGGCCCTTGACTGGGTGTCTGGAATATTTCAGATGTACTGAAGTAGCTTCATAGTGATGGAGGAGGGGCGATACTGGAATTAAGTGGCTGAGCCAACTCCATACCTAGAGGCAGCCTTAAAGGCTCTGATCAGTATCCATGAGCAGCACCACTGCAGAATAAGGTATGATGACTGATGCCCCCTCCTTCTCTTTCTGCCAGAATCTCTCCTTTTGTGAAAGACCTTCAGTTCCTAATGGATTGCAAAGACAGCAAGACCTGATTATCAGAAATCTTATTTCCATATATGTCTTTTTAATTTTTCTGTTTGATACTGTACTTGACACCTCTAGGGGCCATGACTTTGAGTCCAAGATAAATTAATGTATTGTTTAATTGTTTTCTCCTAGATAATAGCTCTAATAAAAAGGGTAAGGAGTAGCTCTATCAATAAAAAAAAAAATAAAATTCTCTCTTTACTGGCAGATGGAGGGTGTTCCAAAATATGTTGAAAGTCTCACACAGGCAAAATCGTGAATGGAGATGAAAAAGAGTGGGGGAGACAAAGATGACAGATGGCAGTAGATTTTGATATCTTCCCTTCTTCTCAACACATAATTAACATACTCTGTAACATGCTAAGAGGTTCTGAGAACTCCTAATCAGGACAACGTGGATCAATGAGATGGATACACAAGAAATAGCAGAGGATGGTTTGGAAAAATGTGAAACTTGTCTGATTTACTGCATGAATTACAAGACTGAAGAAATATGAAATGACTAACACGATATATATTTACATATTTGTAGCGTGATGACTCTACCACAAGCAACTTAAGTACTTAAAATAATTATCTATTAACATAGTTGACTTTCTAAAGCACAAATTATACTGTTAAATGCAGATCTGACATGTTTCTTGACATGATAGTGGATGGATTTTTCCAACAGTCTTCTAGAAAATGCAAGAAGTAGTGTTTTGTGCATAGTTCTAATAGGTAAAAGGGTCATATAGATGAACATCACTTGGAGAAATAAAATAACTTGTGCTCAAAAGCATGGATTGTCTGGGTTTAAATATTTGAAATACTAAACACAAAATACATCTGTAAACAAGGTTTTCAATAGTAAGAGAAGAGACTGAAAAAATAAGGATAACTGACTGATATGAAATAAAAAGTAGAGACTCTATGAAAATGAAAACCTCAAAAAGCCTGCTGGAAAATACAATGGGAAATCAGAGTAGGTAGTTAGATATTAAAGGTCTTGAAAAATTAGGATAAAGTAATAATGACTTATAACTCTATTAGACCTTGCAAAGAAATTAGCACAAATGATGAAAGGATCTTTACCCACAGTGTTCAAAAGAAGGTCACAGTGGAATTGGCAATGCAGTATGAGTAAGACAAAAGCTAATGTTAACTTTAAAGGGCATAGAACCATATGAATAATTTGAATCTTAGACAAGGATGTGGATCATGGGTCAGAAGGTTAGATGTCTGATAGAGATGTGCAAATCAAGACAGAAATTACTGCTATCTGGACAATGTCAAAATGTAAAAGCTATGCTGATAAAGATGTAATTCAGGCATGATCCTTGTCCCTCAGACTACGTGCTGAGGAGCTGCTCATGTTTACATAGTTCAGAGCTACTTAATCCAGAGCAGACTGTGTGTACCCATGTTTTGTAATTCTTTACCTAAACTGCTTCTGGGGCACATCTGGCAGCACTAAAACATATGGGTTTTTTGGTAAAAAAAAAACATAAATAGTGTCAATGTTGTTCCATGATAGAACTTTTATAGCATGCTGTTAAGAGGGTGTGACAGATGCACTTGGTACTGGTATGAGATTACATAGAACATGTAGGAAAGGGATTTATGAAGATTAAAGGTGTTTTAGAATAAAGGTAAATGACTTTGAGAAAAAAACTTTTTTGAGGAACTTAAGCCTTGCATGGCCCCCATTGTCTGTTACAACTCTCATCTTCTGAGCTATATACAGAAATACATCTGCCTCTCATCCTAAGAAAAAAAAATATTATTTTCATCCATACAGAAGCTCCAGGAGTGATCCAACACATATATGTTGATAATCAGAGAATGAATTACTTGGCAAAATAAATGTATTCAGATGATTGCATTCATGTAGATTAAGGGTAATGGTAATGTCCATGTCTGAATGCAAAAAGGAACGGGGCAGATATAAGAAATCACAAGCCAGATTGAAAATATTCTTAACGATTTTATAAAATTTTTGGAATTAAATCATATCTGTTCCTACAGAATAACAATTATTTGATCTATTTAACTATGCAAAAAAAAAACCAAACACCAAAAACCCTATGCCAGTAAAAATGGAAGATCTGGCAACTAATATTAAATAGGATAAATCGTTATTAGAACTGTCCAGCTTATCCACTGGTGATGATATTTGATCTAGAGGCAGCAATAAACCATTAATGAGACGTGATTATTCACAAACAGTTATGTCCATAGTATCTATCAGGAATGAAACTGCCAAAGAAATAGAGGAAGACGCGACAAAGCCTACTGAGATCTTTTATGCAGCGCTGTGCCAGTTCTGGCTGACTCTTCAAGAGAAGGACATTCACTGGAAGATGTTGCAGCAAGGGATGAACAAAGGGGAAGACCTGATTCACAAAGGGAAATTAAAAGAGCATGGGCTCTTTCAGCTTTAGAAAATGAAGAGCTTAAACAGTTTGGTCTTCATAAATGGCCTGAAGTTATGAACACTAAGTTGAAAGAAGATACATTTAAAGTAAGTGCTTGGACAAGAATAAATTAGTTTAATCAGGCCCTGGCAAGGAAACAAAAGGTTCCTAATTTTCTGAAGCTTTAGGCCTATCTTAGTCACCTTATAACAAGAAGCTCAACTGGATTCAACATCCTAGAAAATTAAATACATTATACATTTTCCTGACACAGCAATATCTGGTTATGTAATTGAAGACACCAACATCTTTGTCAATATCTTTTTATCCTATTTATTTTTATTTTAATTTCAGAATAAAGAATATAGACTTTTTTTTAGTATATTTGGTGACTGAAGCTGTTGAGTAAACAGATGCAATATTTGCAATTGGAGTATGGATTAATGTTACAAGGTGGGTGATGTGATTAATGAGCCACTTTTCCATTATCATTGACATCATATGTAGGTAGATTCATAGGGATATACATCACATAGACATACAGAACACATGCACATATGGAATGTGTGTAATATTGTTACATGTTATTTCAATAAATGTAATTATCTAAAACATATCTGTTTATATGTGGAAAGAAGGTGTTAGAGGGGTATGTAATGTTAAAGAAGAGGAGGATAAAAAATTGTGATGGCAAAATCGATCATTTTGAAAAAATATAGCATTGTTTTTCTGATTTGTTGTTCATTTGCACATTTTCATAAGTAATTTGGAAGATTTCAAAAAAAGGTTTAGGAATCCAAATCTATCAAAACCTAAATCATGTCCTTGACAATTCGTTTTTATCTTCCATTTTCTAATTCCTATTACATAGCTATTACACACAACTTTTTAATATGTATAAATAGAAAAGCCATTCATTTTTATTACTTCTCCTTTTTATTTTACTGAGAAGGAATGGGCTTAAAATTACATAAGTCTTCCCTCAAAAACATTTCTTCATCTAGTTTCTAGCATATGTAGGATTAAACCTTGTTGCTCTGCCTTCATATTCCTGGACAAAATAGCTCCATATCAATAGTCTAGTCCAGTTACTTCCAAAGTGAATGGGAGTTTTGTGATTTATCTCAAAGGCAGTAGAAATAGAGATGAAAAGCCAAGAATGCTTCTCTGTCATTGCTGTTGTTCACTGACAATATTCCTGGTTTCTTAATATCTCACAATCTCTTTGAAAACTATTGAACCATCATTCATGCAAAGAACTATATCCTTTTCACAAAGGGGAGGAACAGTAGGAAGCATGGAAGATTTTAAAATTAAATCTAACGAGTGTGATTCTTAGGCCAGAAATGTGAAAGAAATTCCAGGCTAAAAGGGCTAATAGCATATCTATAGAAGATTTTTGCTAGAAAAAACATCATCTGGATAAAACTGTGGGGGTGGATGGAGAATCACAAAAGAAAAATTAAATAACATTAAGGAATTTTTTAGCAGTTTTGATCTCCTGATATGAAATTTCCAGATGGCCTAAGTAAATTAGGATCTCAAACCCTGAGAAGGTCCTCAACACCTTGCAGAAATTCTTTTGGGGAAAAAAAAAACCAAAAAAACAAACCCACAAAAAAACCACAACCGTTTGGATTTTATACAGGAAGAAGATAACTTAGAGCAACCATAGAATATATATTTTCTTATTAGAAAGGCACAAAATCTTCTAAAGGAAAGATGAAAATTTCACTTTTCTCACTGATTTGTCTTAAATCATGTTTTGGTGCACACTGCATTATGTTAGCTTGAAGTATTAATGCACAGTGTCATCCCTCAGGTATGTGAACATCCCTAAAAGCCTTTTTCATGTTTTAGAAATTCTATTTCTTCCCTAAAACTACTTTTTTTAACTCTAGGAAGCTGCTAGGAGTGAGAGAAGCTGTCGTGCATGACCTCTGGAAACACCACAGGGGAGCGAAGCAAATTCTTCAAATGCTTTAGATGGAATCAAGTGGTGGATGGGGCTATAAATCTCCAACTTCAGCATCAGTCTGTCAGAAATGGCTGAGTCAACAAAGTAAAATATTCAAGGAAATTTTTCTGCTCTCTAAAAGTCTTCTAGCAAAGGATGGGCAATGTTCTGCCACAGCCCTGCTCTGTTCTCTGCTGGCTCAGCCCAGCTGGGTGGCATCGGGCTCTGGGGTGCCTCAACCCAATACTGACAATGCTTTCAGCATAGGCTCCCCAGGATCACAACCTTCCAATTAAATTGGCAATGAATTCCAAACCCAAAAAAGCAAAACCTGAAATTTTGAAAAACTGGATCTTTCAGTGGGTATTTTTTTCATCAACTCTGTATTTTAATATTTCTTTTGATTTTTTATTTTATTTTTCTTTATTTTGACTAGCTTTACTGTTTAAAGGATAACCATGACATAAACAACCTTTCCATAGAAAGTTTATATTAAAAATATGCACTGTCAGTAATGCACAGGAGATAACCAATTGACAGGCAGCCCATTGTCACCTGATCTACATGCAATATGTATTTTAATCTGTCTAATTTTTTTGTTATGTGAAACACTTCACTTGAAAATGGCTACTGCTCTAGCTCATGCACATTTTAGCTTGTGCAGTTCTTCCTCATTATTATTTTAGAGATCATCAATATTTCGTAGAGAAATAACAAGTGTTTGTATTGGCTGATGAGGGTGGATGCCATGCTCTTCTCTACATAAAAATCAGCACTTATAAGTTGTCCATTATCAATAATTTCTAGTTTCAAATTTCATATCTAATACTTAGAATGCACTTAACAGATGGCCACTTCTAATGTCCTGGATGATTGTATGTTCTTAGGTACAGCAAATAGATACTTCATATTTACTAACTGGAAATCATCTCTGCAGTCAGTGCTAATGACTTTATTGTACATTTTGGGTTGTCTTTTTCTTTTACTAAAGAGGGAATTCAGCAGCAGGAACACTTTATTTTTGCTTCCTATGGTATACATTGCTGAGCTGAAACTGTGAGATATTGCAATTAATAAGAAAAATTATAATTTGGAGAGCTTATAATACAACCATAACAAGATTAAGTGAAATAAATCAAATCCAATTTGTGCTTGGTGGTATTGGGAATAACATTTCTGTCAAGTTGTTGAGCAGTAATCATTAAAACATGGGAATAATCCACCTCCTAATTAAACAACAATAAACAATTGTCAATGGCACATAATTGTTAAAAGTCAACAAAGGAAGCATTAGTCTAAACAAAGATTAGACATAGTTCTTGAAAATGAGAATGGGAATGTTATTTAATGCCTGACAGAGCTAACTAAATGCAATATTTGCAATACTGGAGTGGCAAATACCTCCATCAATATCATTTAGATAGGAGAGAAGCAGAGTAGTCTGTTGATAATATAAGCAATATGTGGAATGTTTTGTCTCCCATCTTTACTAAACCTTGGAAATGTTGTTACGCTCCTTGTTACGTAGCTTATTTGCTTGTAATTTTTCCTTACCTCCTAGTCTTAGGACCAAAAAACATCCTCAAAAAACATTTTAGGCCAAATCCATCTGTTCTACCAGCAGCTGTTTTAGAAGTCACACACTGGTTAGTTAGGGACTGAGATTAGTTCACCAGACCTTGAATCTCTCAATTCAATTCCAGATAAACTCCTCAGCTGTAAGCAAGTCTGAGGACACATACACATCCAATAAAATCACATACACACACATAGAAATGCAGATCTGGATGTGTCAGGAGCTTTGGATCTGCAAAAATGTCCATGTGCCCAACATGTACGTTTTTAATAATTAGGAACCTAAAATGTCTTGTTTCAACGCAATGTGGAAATAACCCAAATTCCACAGATGCCTGTGAGCATAGGCACAGAGCTGAGTTGTAGGAAGGGAGTGTGAGGTAAGAAATTTCAGAACCCTTTGGTACTCTGCTGTAATTACTTGTGCTTGTAGCATTAATGTGAGTTTATCTGCCACGTGCTTTACTAGAAAATGACAGTCAGATAGTTTTCATGTGAGACCTGAAGGAAGTCCAGATTTATCACATGGAAATTTGTCCCTGTGTCTGTAGCCATCTAAGCCTGAATCTCTCCTCAAGTTTTCATTCATATGAATGAGCATTTATGTGACCCTGCAAATTCTGAAGTCACTTAATAGAGTGATAGCTGCGCAAAATTCACACACAGCACATTTCCTTAGCTCTCATCTGTACAGGCTGGAGTTTTACTCTGCTAAATTCACAATCAGCAGAGTTTTCACACTGAAAAGAAGGCTTCTGTAAACAAATGTAAAATTGAGCCTTGAATTGCTTTATACTTCATAGCTCAATGTCAATTACGTGGTGAACTAGACGCTGGATATGCCAGAAAAAATTCCTTGTTTTTGTAAAGTTTTCCTGGTAACATCCATCTCACTCTTTGCAATAGCTCAATTTCCTTTAGATCTCTGGATTGTGAACAGTATGGAACAATGCTGAGGAATTAGGGAAAAAAGCAGGTGATGAAAATATACACCACATGTAAATCTAACAGTATCCTGGAAAATGCTTAATCCTTTAACAGACAACTTTTATTATTGTTGTAACTTTACTGACCTAGCCATGATTTAGTAGTAGTGAGTCTGACTCATCAACTATTTTTTTCTTTAAACAACACTGGGTGAGAAAAATCAAGCTAAACCTGAGACAAAGGCTGGGATCTGTTCCTCAGAATGTATCTATACATTACATTCAGCTGCAGGTCTGGTCTGCAATATTTATAAAAATATACATTAAAATATCCAGGAAATAGAAGACATAAAAGAAATTAGCAAGCATTGCAACATGAGCTAAGGATGGTTTAACTGACTTCAAATTTATGAATGATTTTGTCTGTCCCTTCCATTACTGAAGTGTTATTAATAGTCTTCCTGATTTGCCCAGAAGGTAAACGCAATAATTTGCAGCACTGCAGTCCACTTCACATCCCAGGCAATCTGTCCAAGGGAGAGATGGTGCAGTGGAAGCTGTTTTATGTCTTTCTTGTTAAAGCTTTGTGTTTTGGTTAGCATACCAATATTTCCAAGGACGCCACTGGGGACTCCATAACAGCGTCATTACCATCTTAGCTGAGATCAGCTAATCTTGCTTCTAAGGGTCATAAATATCACAGAATGTATCTGCATAAATATCTGCAGAATGTATCATTCTGCAGAATTCCAAGTGGGAACATAAACATTCATTTTCCATATGCTATCCCCTATAACTGAGTTTAAGTAGTTTTTCATGTTTCTTTTCTTAAGGGGTAATTATGGATATATATATATATATATATATGAAGGTCCTCGTAATAGAAAAATCTATAGGGAAACCAAAATGATGGTATTAACAATGCAATAATTCCAGTAGTGATATTTTAATTAAAGAAAATGAATTTTGTTTTAAATAGAAAAGTTTGAATAACCAACAATTTAAAGTCTGCAATCTGAGTTGACTGCTGATATGTAACAGATTAAAATTCAGGGCATTGCTGACCTATTGGAAAGTGGGGATTTTTAAACTGCTGCAGAAAAATTGTTTTTCAGTGGTGAAGGAAGCTAAAGGTCAAGGATTCGAAGGATGCAACTTACATGTTTGTCATGTGTGAGCTCTTCCTGCACCAAATAAACAAACACTCTCAGGTTGTATCCTGTATAATCTTTAATTTATAAGGTCTTGATTAGAATCTCCTTTGAGGAATGGCTTTATACTCTAGTTCAGCAGACTTATTGTAAAATTGTTCTCCAGCACGTGTAGGTGTGGGAGACCCTGGCCTAACGCCATTTCCAAATTCTGCACTTTCCCCAGAAAAAAAGTATTTTTCTTTCCTCCCCTTCACATTCTTGCCTCCCCTTCACACATGATATCTTGGAGTTCTTCCAAGGATAGTTATATGCCTCTTTAGACACTTGGTGAAGGTTTTTTTTTTTAATTAAAGAATATAAAGATTTTTGATCTTTTTTATTTAGTCATTAGTTTCAATTAAGGAGATGTGAACCTGTTATCCAGAGATTAATTCAAGTGTATCATTGAAAGGGCAGCAGATGTGATAATATGCAATAAGGTTAGAGACTTCATGGATATAATTCCCTGGTATAATGATTAGTGTAATCCACTAATGAATTCGTCTCGGCAATTTTTAGGAAGGTAAAATTTCAGGGGTGGTTATTTTTACTTTTCTTTCCAGTGAGTAGAAGCTTCTTTAACGAGTACATGGAGTTATCCTGGTGTTCTGAAAACTTCTAAAAAATCCCTCACTGAGCCCTAGAGGAGAAGAGTCCCTGATCTAATTAGTGCTGCTTTGAGAGGAGGGATAGGATAATGTGACATACAGAGGGCCCTTCCAGAATGAATTATTCTATGATTCCATGATTTCTGTGTAGGCAGATAACATGATTTTCTTAACAAAAGCAATGCATGAAATTCACTGCCTGATCCAAAACCCACTGAGATTGGTACACAAATGCATTGAAATTGAGTTTATGTGTCCTGTTTTGGTACCTCCTTCCCTTCTCTTACCAACTAAAATTGAAATAAAGCTCATTGAATTCTTTGGGTCAATATAAACAGCAGGACTCGACCTGGCCCAACTCATATTCAAAATGTTTGACAGCATAATGTAAGCATGTGAAACCAGCAGTGCACCACTTATTCTGAGGCAGCTTGGTCATATTCTCTGCATTAAGGAATGCTGACTTACCTGGTTGGTGGTTTGGAGCCTGAGGTTCTTTATACCATGCCTCCTTCTGAGAAATCTGCATGCCCTTTGGGAAGCTGATCCCTGGGGATTTCATCCGTTAGGCCACAATCACCTGTGACATGAGAAAACACAGCTTTATTTATTTTATTTTATTTTTTTTTTTAAATTTATTTTTGGTTTTTGCGCGCTGAATGCAGTGTTGACTAAAACCAGAACTGCATGAAGACTTCCAAAGTTGATCACACACAAAATTGAGGAGTTCATGTATAGTCACACTCATTTGGGTTTGGACACAAAATGGGGCACATAAAATGCTCAAGTGACATTTGGTTATGTAAACTATAAAAGGAATATTTCTTATGATATTATAGACTGTAGACACATATGAAAATATATGTGTCTATATTAGATTCAAATCCAAGTTCTGGAGGAAAGAATAAACAATTTTATAGCTTAACTTTCTAATTATAATTCCAGTATATCTTTCCTCTTGTAATAGCATTGGAATTCAATTCAATTGTCCAGACATAGGTATCTAATGGCTCTTGAGCTAATGTACAATTTATAAGACTCAGGGCTAGTAAATGTGACAAAGCATCTCCAGAATACACAAATTATTTTGAAGTGACAACTGGAAACCAGAGAGGATATCTGGGATATCTAAAATGGCATGAAATATCTTATGAGGCAAACAGAGTCAGGTCCCTTTGAGCAGCCTCTTCTGTGTCTCTCTGGTTTGGTCTAGACATTACACATCCTAATGGATTCACATCTAATCTTATTATCTAGCAGTTATCCTAAGCTTCAAAATTCTTGTTAAAAGGGAATTATGAAAGGATTAAGTTAGGGGCTATAACCTTTAAGAAAGGGTTATTTTTTATATGAAAGGACATGGTTCTGGTTAACCTGAAGGGAAGCAATAGAGCTGCAAATAGCTTTAGAATTTGGGACTGATGGAGTTGAAAACCTACATTTTTTTCTCAATTCAATCTTACACTTACCTCTTCCCATATCATAATTTCAGAGGGAAAAAAAATCAATTCAAGTTTATTTTTATAGTAAAAATTGTAATTTTTCTTTTTTATTTTTCACCTTTCTCTGACACAGCCTGTAAAGTCAATAAGAATGTTCCAATTGTTTGCTGCTGCAAGCATTATTATAATTGACAATTTAGTTAGCTGCCCTGACATTCTGCTGAAGATATTTGGGCCCTACAATATTAGCACAGAACATATTAAAGAACTTAAGAAACAACTAACACATTGAAAAATACATTAATCCATGGGGATTAATCATCACCTGGGATGCTCCTAGTGTGGATACATATAATAAATATTTTACTTGGCATTCGATATTTTCATCAATGAATTGCAAATAAACATCAAATTACCATTGGCAAAATATGTCAACAACATAAATGTCAACCATGTAAGGACAAAATGGTTATCATATGCAACCCAAATTGCTTGTTTAGCCTAATCCTTTGAAATTAAATGTGATTTAATGCTTAATTGCTTAGCCAAATCCAGACTGTTGCGTCCAATAGGAGGAATAATCTGTGAAATGTGGTACCTTGTGACATGGAGCCAGTCTACTTGTCTGACTTAAACTGCAATTTAGCAGCTTGTTAAAGACTTGCATTAACCATTTTGTTCAAGAGAAAAATACAGATTCATGACATAATATTTAATTTTGAAATTGAAAAAAAATCCCATGAATATACACACCAGTACGAGGTATTACAATGCAAGTATTAACACCACAGCTTGGCAAGGATGCTACAAGTAATATTGTTATTTACAAAAATCTATTATGGGACATTAAATGATAGTACATGACCAGGACCTTTATCAGCTTATAAAAAAGAACATTGCACCATAAGTACACGACATTGGCTCTCTGGTTGTTAGGAGGCATCTTACCGATTCATTGATATTTCTCCCTATAACACTTGATACTTTTCTTGGAGACCTCAATCAAAACACTGAGCTCATATGAACCCAATTAACCCATAAAATCTAAGAGAATAAAAGCACGAGGCAGGAAAATTTCAGGGATTGCTGTTAAAATGAATTAAATGTGTTTGGGAACACAGACACTTAGAAACTACTTTGTCAGCTGCTTCCAAATGTGTCAGAAAGATCACAGAGATCAGTCTGCAGAGATAAATTGTGTTGCAAAAAAATATTTGCATACAGTGAGAACAACCATGTGCAAATGAAGCTTTCTATGCCAAGAAATGCGTTCATGGAAAAAAGAAGACAGTAGATAAAAAATATTACACTATGAGTAAACCTTTCCATTAAGCTCCTCCTTCATGTAGTACCCAAATTCACATTGTCACAATAAGAAATCCCCTCTGACTTTCTCTTTGAAATGATTCAGTGGCTTCACATGTGATTTTTTTCCTTCACTTAAAAAGCACTGCACTTCTGTTTCACGACTTCATTTGTATTTCACTTATAAAGAAAGGCACCCTCTTTCTTTACTTTTTTTAGTGTATATGGAGCTAAAATTAGAAATCTGCTGATGCATTGATGAAGGAGCCATAAGAGATCCTGTTGCCTTATTGTCTCTATGAGTATGTGTCACAAGATTACATGCCAACAGCAGGGCTATGCATTGCCACAAGAAGGGTGAGTAACAGGCTGGCAAACCACAGACCTTTGCTGCCAGATGAGGGGAGATTTCAGTCTGGTTCTGCTGGGGTCTGTCCCAAAGCCAGTTCAGAGGAATTTGCCTCTTAATGGCTCTGATGGAGCAGTTAGTACACTTGTGACACTGGAGGCTTTTTCCAGCCTGAGAATGGTTGTGACCACTCCAGAGTCCACCCCAGAATCAAAAACACTCCTCAAAAACTGATAGTTTGGAAATTAGATAAAAGTAAATGCTAGTCATAGCTAGAGGATTAATGACAGGGAATATAGTAACACAATTTCTTTCCCACACCATCTCACCATAGTCCATTGTGGGCATTTGCTACAGCTATGAAATAAAATCAGCAGTCTGGTACAGGACATGACTCTTCCCTCCTTTCTGTAAGCAAAGATTCAAGATGAATTTAGAATAGAAAAAGCAGAAGTACTGGTTTTAAAATTTCAAGGATTTTAAGATTAGCATTGCTGAGCAATTAATCTAAAGCAGAATTTTTCAAATAGAGACTGGGGAAGATATGAGAAGTACCACTACTTCAGGAAAAGATGTGTAGTATAGTACATTTCCAACAAACATGAGTCAATGTAGTAATGTTATTGCAAATAGTGCAAATTTTATTTGGGCTGTGCTAATAAAAGCTTATATATCAGAAAAGGAAGTAACAGATAAATATTCAGTCTCTGTTTGTAACCTAGGCTGTTTTCTGATTTCTGTGGACCCCAGACTGAGAAACTTTATGCTCCTCCTCAAACTTCCTGAATTTCTTGCAGTGTTTCATGGTCTGAAAGTATGTGGCTACAGAACAGATGACAATGCTACTGATTTAGAAGCTTTTTCAGTTTTGCCAGTAGTCATTTGCTATTTTCAGTTCTGGTTCAGACATGTAGAATTAAATGAAGCTGAGAAAAGACCCATAGGAAACATGTGTCATTCACATTTGAATATTATATGTTGAAAATCATGGCAAGGGCTGAATTTCATATTGTAGTTCACTTCCCTTTAATCCCCCCCTGCCCCCCCATCTTTCCCCAGGTTAGTTTCTCTATTGCTTATAAACCCCTACAGCTGCTTGGAAGCAGGCATTTTTTATTCCCCTCTCTATTGTAGCAAAACTGTTGTAATCAAGATTTTAGAGTCATGAAAGCTGAACAGGGGAGTTCTAAACCTTAAACACCAGATGTGAAAGGCCAGTACTGCAATCTATATAACCTTTCGAAAAAGGCAGAAAAAGTTAATGAGTTACTCCACAAACACTGCTCATGATGTTTTGTTCCAGTCTCTTAACTATCAAAATCTCATGTTATTCATTTTCCCATGTCTGGTCGTTTTACTGGAGTGCACTTGCTTTTGAAAGATTTCAGCCTTTAGCACTCTGTGTTCTCTTGTAGAAAAAAAAAATATATATTTGTCTTTTCTTCCCCCGAGGTTTTGCAGGTTTTTTTTTTAAATTTTATTTGGCACTTTATAATTTATTACATTCCTTGCCTGCATGTACATGCACCTTGGCATTATGCTGCTTTAATGTGAAGACTGGGAACTCATGACAGAACAGGTTTACAAGGACTGGCAAGCATGCATTTGCACAGAATATCTCAACAGATATCTGGCACTTACTATATATGGAAAAATTGCTAAAAACAACTTTCAGGAAAGAATCTGAAGAACTACTTTCATTTGCTTCCAAAACAGATGTTCACATGTACATATATAGAAAGTGGGACAGCAGACAAACACATTGATTTGCCTGCAATGCTCTTTTGAACCTGGCATGTAGTAAAAGTAAAAATGTCACCTAACAAGGGATCCATCTGCCTTGGTTTAGGCATCCAACACGGTAACTAAGTTACAAAGTGACTAAGACAGTTACTACACACTCTTTTAAATAGTCAATGGAGAGAAATACCATCTCCAGACAGCAATTCATCTCTTCCTGAGATAGGTGTCTAGAACAGATCAGATAAACTGCCCTCTAGGGAAGCCTATGTCTCTTAACTGACTGCTAGGGGAAAGGGAATAGCTTGAACTGGGATATCCGACTTCTAGGCTTCTGAAATGTGATGAATTTCATTCTGATATGGCCAAAGAACTGACACAAAATCATTGGCCTGATAAAAAGAAGCAAAATCTATCCAGCTAAATCCCATACATTTTATACCCAAGAATATGAGTAAATGAAAATTCAAGAATATTAAAATTGCTTTAATCTGTTATCTGAATAATTTTCCATAATGATACTATGAGCTTTTCTCCTTTGTAAGACATCTCTTACAGGAAAACAAAAATTTACAACTTAGGAAAGGTTTTCATATGAGAATATAAAAGTCTGGAAAAGTATCACAGCAATATTTAATGCTTATAATAATTGCTATTAGGCATAATTAAGATATGTAATTAAAGGTTAATGTTTTAATATATATATTAATCTATTTAGAAGGCATCCAAGAGATGTAGGCATCAAGTAATGAATTTTTATTTGGTTTAGATACATAAGTCCTTCAGGCTGCCTTGAAAATCCTTCCTTATTAGTATACAGAGTCATATGATCACACATCTTCAAATTCACCTCATGCAGAACAGTTTCATTGTGTCTAAATGTTGACTGCAAGGCTGCCATTCACATGCGAAGTAATCATAGGATTGAGACCAAATGATATTTTTTTGGGGGAAATGTTCTCTTCTTAGTCTGTATTTTCCTCCAGGAATTTCTGAAATGTCTTGTGTGGTAAAAAAAGGATAAGCTCCTGACAAAGCCTTGGGAAAAAAATGATCAGAAATAGTAACAGATCCAAATATTAATTATGTATAATTTTTTACGAGTTATAATTTCAAATGAAAATAAATGTTCAGAATGCTGAAATTTCCTCTGATTTGAATAGTCAGAAATTTGAGCAATTGTGCATCAGAGACATCTGGCAGTGGACCATTTCTTTAAACATTCTTGTGTGAATTTGCTGAAACTGGGTAGACTTGCTTGAAAGAGGCAGATTGGCATCATCCAGTTTTCGCCGTACATCCCTTTCACTGATTGGTCTAGCTGAGCAATCAGCTTTCCTGTGCCTCACTTTTCTCCTCCATCTCCTGCTTTTAGTTTCTCCTGCTTGGTCACTGACCTAACCCACAGAATACTTTTTGTGAGTGTTTGAAGAATGCCTAACAGAATTACACCTGGATTGCTACTGGGACCTTGAGTGGTCTCAGAAAGATAATTATGGGTCAAATTAGAGGCAGGAAAAGGGAAAACCTGGGTAAAGGACATATCCTGTAGGTGTGTAGGATGGAGGGGAGAGCAGAAAGGTCAAAAATTGTGACTGGGAACTGCTGTGGACAGTGAAGAGAAAGGAGAACAGTGAAGATGTATACTGAAAGGTGAATAGCTGGACAAAGGTGGCTCCTTTGTGGTTTACTTCCAAACAAAATCCATTTATGTTGCTGGAAAATGCTACCCTCTTTTTTTGTGCGGCTGTTCAGCTTTCAGTCTCTCCACTACCTGCAAGAGCTCTCTTAACACCTGCTGCACGAGGGGGGAACAACCCATATCTGCCACAGAGGATTGAATCACCTCAGCTGCCAGCCATGAAGTGGTATTTCTCAGTCAGACTTCTTTTGGCAAATTTACTTGTTTATACCCTGGATTAGCACTTCTCGGTTATCTCCTTCATGTTTACAATTTCCAATTAGTTCAGTCATTCCCCTAGGGATTAATCAAATAATTTCTCTGCAGAATAGCAAACACCAGCCTTCTAGAATAATGCTTTCTTCCTCAGGTTGCATTTGAGTCCTCTAACACTGTGAAAAGAGTTTTAAGTTTACTGTAAAGACATCATAATTTCTAAGGTATTAGAAAATCAGGCATGTTATGGAATTTAAACCAGTACACACAATATGTGGGTTATTTTGGCAATGGGATAAAATGAGAGGATATTATCTCAAATAGGAAGTCCATTAGACAACCAAGACAAGCTTTATGGCAAAATCATAAAGTTTGTCTTCTAATTAAATCAAATCTGCTTTGGAGGCTGTTTATTAGAGACCATGAAACTTACTGAATGTCTCCTAATGGTTAATGAGGTAAATAAATGAGAAACGTAACTGATGAAGAAAGGTAAGATTTCTGTATTTAACTGTAGGACTTGATTACATTGAGCCTGAAAATTCCATCTATTGTTTTTTTATTTTTCATTCCCCATCCATGAAGGGATGTGTTTTTCACTATTAATCTCCATTTCTGCCTTTTTGTGACTGTTTCCTAAGGTTTCAGTTCTTTTCACTGACTATTCTTGTCTCTCTCTTTAGGGAAAACTAAAGAGTTTTTGTACTTACAGTTCATACAATATTGTTCTTTAGAAATTTTCTGAACTGCTTGCCTTTCTTCACTAGGATGTCCTACTGCTGAAGATCAGAGGGGACATATTTTAATAGCAGATACAGAAGTATGCAAATGTTAGCTTTTCTAGCCACTTAAACATGTCTGGGTAAAAGCTGCAGATTGTAATATTCATTATGCACAAATAATAAATCCAGAGGTATTTATGTTGTATTTTTTACAGCATTCAAGACCGATTAATTTAAGAGAAACATTCTGCTGTCACATCTGGAAACTGAGGAGAACATGTAAATGTCCATAGATTCTCTGAGTGAAGACTGCACGGTACAATGCCTATGCATATAGATTAATACATGCATGTGGATGGAAGAATGATCTTTTAGGTATATCTGAGTTAGAAAATTTCTCTATAATCTCCCTAGAATATCAGGGAAAGCTTAGGGAGATACAGGCCTTGCATATTGCTCATTAGAACTGATTGGCTGTATAAGGAACTGTGAAATCCCTTCCACAATTTCTCAAGGCACAAATGAGCTCTCACAATTCCTCTCGCATAAGGGTATTGCTACATAGCCAAAGAAATGGGGTAAACTGATTGATAATCCTTACAGTCAGGTATCTGTTGCTCAGAGTTTGGTGTGTCTCATGTTCTCAGATATTTGTTTGATGTATTTACTCTGTCGTAGCTTGGTAATGGGTAATTCCCATAATTGGCTGTCATATTTCTCCTGTAGGGCATGGAAGGATTCTGTCTCATTTGCAGTATTATACTTAACAGAAAAGAGTTCTGTATATGTGTAGAGAAGAGTACTCACATGATCATGAGTTGCTTTTCTGGCCACTTAAGGAACTAAACCAGATTTCTTTGGTAAAATAAATTCATAAGCATTCTTTTTATTTTCTGCTTTTAAATAGGACTAACTCCAGGTGGGTTTCTCTTAGACTAAAGGTATTAAAATGTATCTGATCATTATGTGCTATTTGAATATAGAAAAGTAACAGCATGCATAAACCTTCCTTAAAAATTATTAAATCCATTGCAGAAGCAATCAGAAGAGTCAGAAAATTCTGCAGAATTTGTGGTGGCCACAAATTTGTGTTCTTCCTCTTCCTAAGCACAGATTCTCTGAATGATATTGGACATCTAACAGAAAACTAATAAGCACTTCTATTATTCATTAGATCAGATTATATGTCTTGCCCGTGAACATCTTTTAGAAGTGACATTCCTTATTGATTTTTTTCAGAAATTAGAGGACCAGCATGCTGGTAGAAGCTAGGCTGGTAGCTGGGAGATGCCTTCTCTGAGAGCAGCATCTTACCTTTGGAATGCTGGTGTTGCAGCTGTGAGGTTTGCTGGGTGAGTGCCCAGAGGCACGGGCAGGCTGTGGTGCTCAGGGTGCTGCAGCTCCAGGCTGGACTGGGTGCCAGCACTGAGCTCCAATGATCCCAGGAAAGGTGCTGCTCTTGATCTGCTCTCCTTTCTCCCCAACCTTCATGGCAATGCAGGAGTCCCCAGCCTTATGTGGGGACAGAGAAAATCCAAGGAGATCCCCTTGTTTCTTCTTGTTCTTCTTGTTCTCGTTCTAGTTCTTGTTCTTGTTCTTGTTCTAGTTCTTGTTCTTGTTCTTGTTCTAGTTCTTGTTCTTGTTCTTGTTCTAGTTCTTGTTCTTGTTCTTGTTCTAGTTCTTGTTCTTGTTCTTGTTCTAGTTCTTGTTCTTGTTCTTGTTCTAGTTCTTGTTCTTGTTCTTGTTCTCCTTCTTCTTCTCCTTCTTCTTCTTCTCCTTCTTCT
>NW_005054422.1:2202983-2232751 GCF_000277835.1 Geospiza fortis
CTTCTTCTTCTTCTTCTCCTTCTCCTTCTCCTTCTCCTTCTTCTTCTTCTTCTTCTCCTTCTACGTCTTTCTCCACATTTCTGACTCCTTTACTGAATTCTTAGCTATGTGGGATGCCTCCTCCTCTTTTGCATTTTGGGAGCAGTGTGAGTCTACATATGCTTAAGCTAGTACTTGGGATTTTGTGGAACACAAGAGGAGAGAGGAAGTGGTGGTGTGTAACTGTTTATTTTCAGTGAAACCTGGGTATAGCTTCACACATGGTTTTCAGAGATTCTTTGGTATTTGGGGCAGGGAACTCCCTCAGGCACGACACTCATTTTGTGACTTTTTATTTGGGCTGTGAAATTCTGCTCAGCTTTCACTGGTATCAAAACTTGAAGAAGGCCACATGAATTTTCATTAGCCTGTCTTAGGCTGCCTTCTGAAAACAGTTTCTACTTCTACTACAATTTTCCTTACCTTAGATTTTCTGCTAAGACATAGTGTTTTAGAGATGTAAAGTAAGTCTTAGGGCTTTCTAATTAAAATCCACCTTATCTAAGGATGGGATTTTTTTTTAATCTAGGTTGAGTTACTGCCTACATCTGGGATGGACTTTGATAAATTTACCATGTATCTTCCCACAAGATGATTTTTATTCCTGGGAAGATCAACTGTTCAGGGTGGTGCTGGTGAATAGAATTAGGAAGACATCTTTGTCTCATCTGTGTGTTGGGAACAGATTTAACTGGGGGCTCTGCTGTCACTCATGGTGAAGTGAGAAGCTCCTGGATATTTTGAAGATCATTTTGAATTAAGTGAATGATTCTCAATATTTCAAAAGAAATAAACTCCCTTGGACTACATTTGATAATTTTAAACACATCATAAACAGACGTAGTTGACTCAGGGGTGAGGTGAAAGCATGTTAACTGTGCACTGCTGAGTGAGTAAACTGTGTGACCTGACACTCCTGATACATTAGCTGCTGACACCAAGTGTTTTACCACATGATAACTGCTTGACTTGCAAATGAAGAGGCTGCTTTGAAAAGCAGAGAGCTCTGTTTCCAGCCCTTGGTGGGGTCCCATGTTTCAGTACCTTCTGAGGTGCCTTTAGGCAGTCCCTGTCTATAGACAAGGAGTGCTGCAATTTTACTGACTTTCATGTGAGTTTCTCAGAAGTTCAGCGTATATTCTATCAGAATTCAGCTTAGAATTTTGAACAATACAAAACTAATATTTTTTACTTGTTAGGAAGACTCTGGGTTTTGCTTGTCTTCAGAGGGACTCTAACAATATCCCACTTTGCAGGTTTATTTGATGTCAGCTATGGCAACAAAACTTCACAGTTTTCCAGTAAAGTAGAGTTTTGTTTGTCCTTTTTATCACCTGGTAAGTACTGGATGAGTTTCAGTGCAATAACAAACCATAAAAACCAGAACGGAGAGAAGAATAAACTTTTATTGTTTTAGCAACAAATCTGTTCCGCTTTGCCTTTCCAACGAGACACAAAAGCCTGTCTTTTGTTTCAGCACTGGAAAGCCTTTAACCTTGTTTGCAAACACTAGCAATTCATCTTCCACTTTATGTTTATCTGAGCAAGAATATGAAAATTGTTAACACTAAACAAGGAAAAAAAGCCTTTTTATACAGTTGAATGAATATTGAATGGGAATAATGCTCCTGAGTTTTGGGCAGAGGGCTATTATTTTTATTATTATGTTCATATCATGATCAAAATTGCATAGCTGAGCAAGGGAAGTGGTACTGTAACTATTGCTAATTGAAAAAAAAAGTCTAAATGACTTCTTGTAAGGTAAAGGTAACCAAAGAATCCATTAGCTCTTGTTTCACAGCTATTAAATTGTTGTTGATAACACATCATCCTCAGATGGGGAAAACCAAGTTTTAGCCCATTTCCCTGGTTTCTTGACTGCAAAGAGGTGGGCAACATGTGACTCTGAAAAGTAATCATCAGTGCCATGAATAAAGTCAATCAGTAAGTGAGTGACAAACCTCTCAGTTGAATTCAGAGCTTTTCACTTCCAGATATATGTCAATTTTCTTTCCTCTAAACATTTTTCAAAGCCACATATTTTCACCCAGATGGTCCAGATCCCTTATTCTCCTGCCGTATTGCCTTCATTTCAGTTATGCTTGAGCTTGTATTCCCAAGATAAATCACTGCATGTTATTGAGCTTGCATCTTTGCTATAAAAATGTACTCTAAACAAGCATGGACTGGGGGAGGATTCATGCACAGTGTGGGAGGGAAAAGGTGTTTTAACATTTCTTAATGTTGGATGAAAGTCTGTATAGACTATGTGACAGTGAATGGCACTATGAAGTTTTATTGTTAGAACTTTAAAGGACCATTACACAAGGGTACAAAGATATTCTGGTTTTCTGAGGAGCAGCTGTAAAACCCTGCCTGCTCTTGCTGTACAGTATTTTGTTTATGCCACAAACAACTTTTAAAAAACTTCATTAATTTTTAACTTTTCATTTTGCTTTTCACCAGCTTTCTGTCTTAGAAGTACATACTCATAAGGCATGAGAACAAATATGACATAATCACAGATTAAACCTGACCTAGCACCTCTTGGAGAGTCATCTCTCCTCAAGTCACCTTCCTAACTTTCCTCTATCACTCTCTATAATCAATATGGAGAAAGGTAGATACTTCTAGAAGGTGAATAATTCTACCAGACTTCATTATTCATCTTCAAATTGCTCTCAGAAAGTGTTGATTTTCTCTGTCCTAATTTTATGGTGTACTTAAAAAAACAACTTTGACAAAATGCTTCAGATTAAGTTAATCCCCTGTTAAGAATCTCCTTTGTCTTCAGTGGGAAATACTCGGTTCTGTGACTTAGAATTCTGAAAAGTAACATATTTTAACTCATATTTTTTTCCCCTGGTATATTTAAATTATTAATCCTGGTATATGAAAGAAAATTGAAATATTTGAGACTATGTGTGCTTTCATGGATTATGCCCAAAGGAAAATTATGTAGAGAATCTGCTCAACAGGGTGAAATAGCAATTTTTAAATTTGAATTTCTTTATTTTTTATACCTATCCTCCTTTGCATATGTATTTTTATGTTGTATGTGAAGTGTGTGCATTGCATAATATTTATTATTTCTAAGGTAATGGCACCTAACATGGAATTAGGAACAAGTTCTTACTACAAATAGCATTACAAAATGAAATACGCCACAGGCAGTTCCCACTCTGGAAAAAGCTTTCTTTCTTGGATGTAGGTTTCTATTTCTTTTTCTACTTACATAGAAAATTCACTTTTTTTTTCTATTTATGAGTTGTTTTTTTTAAATCATATAGTAACTGCACTAATGATGAGTGCTTCTGTGGTCAGCTCAGTTAGACCAAAAATTGAATTTAACTTTAATTTGTTCATGGGTTTAAGAAAACTACTCATTTTTGATAATTAATAAAATCATATTAACTGGCTCAAGAAATTAAGAGTGAAGGAAGCCTTTCCTTGGACTGTCATGATTTCACATTATTATTTGGCTTTCCCATTCCTAAAGCATCTAGTTTTGCTACAAAAGTGATTGTTGTGTTTCACCATCTGTTTATTCATCAACTTGTAAATAATTTTCTCCTCTGAATATGAGACAAAACAATACTAAATAAATGAGATCATTAAAAATGCATATGGAAGTAATACTTGCTGTAGTGTTTTTCCTTACACTCCCACCACAAGTTAAAGGAAAATTAGTTTAAACATTAACTCTGAACTTCTTCTCAACTTAAGCAATCCACCTAATTTGTTGCATTTACTTACTATCCATGCCCACAATAGCACACAGCTCCTTATGGAATTTGCTGTAATTGTAAAAAGGAAAACACAGAAACTATTTTGGTTCAGGACATCTAGATCAAAAAACTATCATCTGATTACAGAACAAGGACTGCTTAGAACCATGAAAGAATGTTTGTTATTGTTTCGGGACACGTGTTTTGCAGGAATCATATGATAAGAAAATGACATGGAAAAGGTTTCTCTTTCGGACACCCTTGAATCAGCTGTTCTAATCTTGTTTTGGCATATGTAGGAAAAAGCAATCAGGCAAGTTGTAATATGCTAATCCTGCTTCATCTTCTGATTTCTGTAATTGTGGTGGCTGCTTCTGCTTTTGCAGTTTCGGAAGGAGAGTTTTGAAATATTTTCTGTTGCCTGAAGTTTACAGAACTCTAATCTGGGGAAAGATTTAAAAAGTAGCATAGAAAAAAACCTCAAATTAAAGAGTATTATTTTCTTCCAGAAGCTTTAATTAATAATTAGTATATCTAACAAGACATTTTCTGAACAGCAGGTATCTAAAAGCACTCAACTGGAAAGTGTTTAGTTTTGTTTCCTCATTTTGATAGGAAGGAGGAGCATGCTGATTTACTGAAGTCAACTGAAGGAAATCAATGTAGAGCCAAGATAAGCTGAGATGTGAATTAAGTTCTAAGATGTCCAAAAAATATTGCTGAAAATAGAGAATTCCCTTTTCTTAGAGTCATTCCAGACAAAGAAGTTTATAGAGAGGGACCTGTAGGAATGATATGCAAAGTTGCCATTCCTTGCAGTGAGAGAATGTTATCTGAAGGACTCAGTGTAAAAGATGCAAAAGGTGTTTAAAATGGCATCTGATTTCAGTAGTGCAGAGGTTGTTTAAATGCATATTTCTCACCAATCTCTGCAATTGCCTTCAAAAATGGATGAACGCATTGGATGCCAGTGTAAGGAAAGGCAAACAGGCAAGAGTAATTATTCTCCAAGCTGTAACATGATATTCATTCTTGGAAATACTGTGTGGTATTCAGGGGTAGAGGTGTGCAAAACTCAGCTGGAAATGTTCACGAGAAATCTTGTGAACTTGAAAAAGTAAAGTTTTTCCTGCTTAGTCAGGCCAGTTGGCTCAGATAACCTCCTGAAACTCTTTCCACCCTAAATGATCTTATGATTACATGACATTCTCAAAAGATGGCTGTGTTTCATTGAAATGGGTATTCAGATCGGGGCAGGACAGTGTCCTGAGCCAAACACTGTAACACAACACTACTAGATATTTAATAAAACAGAGTAACATGAAGAACACTGAGTAAAACTGATCATTAAACAATATATTGAAACTATGGAGAAAAAGATGCTCCCTAAAAATCCGTCATGATAAAAAGCCTGAAGCATTTTCCACAAGAACTTTTGCACATATGCATGAGTCCAATTAACAAGAATCTCTTTTCCAGCAAAATTGAGACAATTCATATGTCAGTAAGATCTACACATATTTGGTATATGTATCCTATGATAAATATCACTTCTATTTCTCAATTACGAAAGTTTATTTCTTGACTGAAGTTTTCAACACTGAGACACAGATAAATTGAAGTTAATATAAGTCACAGTATTAATAATAATTCTTTGTTAAACACACGCTTAATATCCAAAATTTCAGTCCATATAGCCTTTGAAAATAATACGCTTGCACATTTGGGTAATTTGTAACAAAAATCCAAAGACTGAAACTGTTCAAAAGGCTTTCCTATAATATCCTGCAAGACAAAATAAAATGAGGACAGCATTCTCTGTTGCCATGGAAACACAAATGTCCACTGCAAATTATGTGATGTTTAAAGTTATTTTCTATCCAGTTCGAACAATTTTTCTAAAATATCATGTTATTTTCACAGAGAGACAACATCCCTGCTGGTCTAAAGTTTAGAACTTTGTGAAAACAGATGCATAAATGTTGCCTGGACCACCAGCCAAAGACTTTCTAAATTGGAACTTTTTTACATTTTCTTCTTTTGAGTAATAGGAAATGACTAAGTTCAGAGAGCTGAAAATCCCCTTATTGTTGGAAACTGCTTTATTGTTTTAGGCTGAAGACTCACAAGGAAAACAAAAGGGGAATACACAGGACTGGATCACTAAAGAATTCCCCAGTCTGTGCAGGGAAGTGCAGGACTTCACATCCAGGTGGCAGGGTCTTTTCTAAACTTCACAGCCAACAGTTCAGCCAAGGGCTGGATGTACAGATCATCCCTTCTGAAGCAAATAGGTCTGTGTCACAGCTGATGTGAGCCCCTGGAGGCCTCAAACAGAGCTGAGGTGTCTCTGCCCACCAGGTGGAGAGAGCCTTTGCAGTCCTTCCTAACATGTTTGCAGGATCTCCTCCCTGCCCACCATGGGCAATCCTCTGGGATGACTCATCTGAAAAGGAAGATTTGCATTCTTTGAGGTTTCTCTGAAAACCCAGATGCTTGAAACCAGCTGAATAGTGTCATATGCAATTGGCATCCTCAGGAACACCACCCATTGGGTGAACCCCAGAGAAAGATGGCCTTGCAGAGCTGTCATTAGACAGATGTTGCACAGCTCAGCTGTGCCTCAGCACACTCCTGTTTGAAGGGCCTGCTCTGCAGGAGGGAATGCAGGAATCATCACATCTCCCAAAATTCACTGATAACACAGAGAGAAAACATAATTCCTTCCCTTCCCAGGGTTTCTAATTGCTACACAGGGTATCAGGGTGGGATGAAGGCCAGACGCAGGTCCCTTATACAAACTGAGGAAGAAAGAGGAGTAAAGTTCCCAAAACATAAAGCCTGCAGCATTTGTGAGTTAGGCTGGAGAGGGTAAAAAGTCAAGGACCTTAATTTATACTTCTTCCAATGTTGCCACGTGAGGCCCAGAACATCAATATTTAATGCAAAACTTGCACAGTTTGATTTTAATCCCAAATTTCACATGGAGAAAATCTCATCAATAATTTTACTAAAGTCAACAGCTTATCTAGCATTGATCCAAACATTCCCACCAGTTGTTTCTGACTAGAACAAAGGTTTTCTGAGCTTTATATAAATTAGTTCCAAGCTTTTTAAACCCCAGTATATGAAAGGCAGATAAATCATTCATACATATTGTTGACTTCTATGGCAGCATGCACCTTCCTTTTGTTGCATACCTCGCTGGACCACGGATTCTGCCCACACAGTCCAGCAGAGGTCTTTGCTGATATTGCAAACATCACAGTTGTTCCATCTATGAACCTTTATTCAGTAAATGATTTATAAGTGCGACAGATTAAACAGGGAAAAAAGCAGCAACATTGACATAATGCTCATGTGATGCAAGGCGCAGCACCAGATTTCCATGGAGCAGTTCTATGTTTTCATGGTAAACAGCTTTTGAGACTCAGCAAACATTGTTTTGGGTTGCCTCAGGGAGTCAACTCATCTGCACTTGCTCTGACAGTGTCAGATGATTGTTCAGGCTTTTAAACATCACATGAATGAACGTCAGAGCTGCCTGAAGGTTCTCAAGCAGTGTGGGCTAAACTGAATTTTGCCACCTTGGAGATGTAGGGCTGAAGCTTCGCTTGGCTTCCTGGCCAAGAGTGGACAGTCAGAGGGAAATTGATGAGGGAGTGGAGAATGGGGATGACAAACCCCAAAAATGTGGTCAGTTACTGCTGCTTTATCCTCCCTCGTGTCTTATTGGAAACTTTCCTTTCTTTTTCACTGACAGCAGGGGATGACCTGGGTTTCCAACCCACTGCTGCAGGCAATGGCACCAGCAGAGCCATAGCCTTTTTACCTTTCCTTTTGCCTGCTCTTTCTCCAAATTGCTTCATAACTTGCTGCCTCTGGTTTTTCTGTCACAGCATTCTCCTTCCTTGGTTGACACCTCACAGGGCCACAGATTCTGCCCAGGAAGTGCAGCACAGGTCAGGCTGTTATAGCAATTAGCACCATTATTTTTTTTTCAGTAAGTGATTTATAAGCATGGCATATTAGACAGAAAAAACAGGTGGCTTGCTTTGCATACACCTGGATCTGGTTGTGATGAATGTTAAGGAATAACACTTACTAGGAATAAATAATGCAGCTCTTTTGATCTCCCACCAAAATTGTACCCAGAGAGATCTGGAGTGCCTGCAGCTCAGTTGCACCTATTACTTTCTAACAAAACCATCTCTACCCCAACTTTAGGGAATTTATGATGACAATGACTTTTTACCCAAATTTCAAACAGAACAATTTTTCTATGCCCAGCCTAGTTTTTCTCCTAAGAGCTGAATTTGCTCTAGATGTATTTTATGACTCAGCACCCTGCCCTTGTAAGTCCCTGTCATTACTGGTGACAGAGACAGAACAGAAATCTATCATGCAGCTACATTGTTAGGACTGAAGTGAACCCAGAAGGAGCTTTTAATCTTTAGGCCAGAGGCTAAAAAGGTAACATGATAAATTCACAAGCACCTAGACTGTGCAGTGACTTTCAGACTTGATGGTAACCTGAGGCTGCAGAGTGAATAACTGATGAAAACCACAAAATGTGTGTGTGGGGAGAAGTGTGAAGAGACCAGCTACAGGCGTATTTTTTAGGCAGGGAAAATGCTGTCTGTTAACAACAGTTCATGTGGGAGCACTCTGGTGCTTTGTGTATCTGACTCTCCACATGGAGCTAATGGGGGGAGTCAGGTATAGCACAGGGCAGGCCAAAACTGCTGAGAGATCAGATCCAGGCTCTGCCTCCCCACTGCATGAAAGTAGAAGGGATCTGTGTGGCTGCTGAAATCACTGACTCATCTGGGTGCCATCATATGCCTGTAATTAATCCAACATGCCTAGTGCCTGGAATAGGGGTGTAGGCGTTCAGACAACATGTTCCTCTGAGAAAATCCACAGTGAGACAGAGCCTTGCACAGCCCCACTTACCACAGCTTGTTCTCACTAAATTATGGACCTCCAAGAAGTTGGGGGTCAATGGGAGGGCTGTAGCTCCAAAGCAGGACTTAAATGCATGTAAGCAGACACATAGGAAATACCTGAGAGCTTGAGCTTGAAACTAGTCTAAGATCAGGCTTCTTCCTCTCTGTCTGACTGTGCCTGTGTGAAATGGCTGTGGAGCAATATGAGACAGGGAGGACAGACCACCCAGACCTCATAGGAGCACATGCAGCTTACGAGTGTAAAGGTCATCTCAAAGCTAGTTCTAAATAAGGCTAAATCCAGGCAGAGCATCCAGGACAAAAATTTGACTCAAACTACCTGTTTGCAGGCACTACAGAAGCAGCCCCTGCACTCTTTGGGAGCAGAGCAGACCTGACCATGTCTCAGTGCCACGTGCAAGGGACAAACATCCCCACTGCTGCTGGTCAGAGAAGTGAATGGTTCATTTGCAATCACTGGCTCATTCTCAGTGAACTTCTCTGTGCTGATGCATGTTAGCACTTACAAAAAGCAGGAAAGCTGTGGACTACTGACCCATATCTGCATAAAGCCTCAAATTAATCTTCCTCTCCTGCTCTTTTCCATCCCCAGTGATGACTGAAAAAAGAGAGAACAGTGATTAGATTATTTTACTAATCTTTATCCTATTTATTAAATCATGACATTTCATCCCCCATTGAATTGCATAACTATACTATCGAGAAGTGTAATATTATCCATTTTTATTTCAAAATGCTGAATAAAAGGCACGTCTATGACACATTTCAGAGGAAATTAGACAATGATATTTTTGTACTCAGAAATGAGGTGTGTTTTTATCTTACCATGCTTAATATTCATGCTAATTTACAGCACACTTTTTTATTGTTATCAGAGAAGCATATTCTTTAGGTATAAATTTGATCTACTGCCTGCTAACTCAGGATTACAGGAACATGGCTTTTGGCCCACTTCTCTTTGTATTCTCTTGTGTGCTGCCATGCAGTGCAAGACAATAAAAGTATAAAGATCTTCCTGAACATTTTTCCTCTCAGTTTTTTTGAACCTACAGATATGGGCAGATGACACAGGGTTATTATTCCATTCTCTTCTATCAGAGATGGATCTGAAGCTCTTTTTACTCAAAGTACCTCCAGCTTGCTTTATCCTTAATTTCATAGTGTTTTATTATACTGGACTTTTAATCACTCAAAATCTAATAAAAAAAAGGCATGCTCATATCTGAAATAGAGCATCTTGTCATTCTCCTCCCACTGATCATATTAGGTATGTTCAAAATTATCCAAAGCTTTTTCTAGCTCAGTTTAGGGATTTGTGTATACATCTAAATCATAAAACTCTCCTATCACGTTGGATTTTTTTTCTAAATCTGTAAATCCTGTGAACTTTCCTTTAACAACCAACAGACAGATGAAGTATTTCCATTAGGATTTTAGGGTACTCTGTACATAAAAGGTTCAATATGTGCAAGCTTACTTGAAAAAGCAGGGTTATTTATTGTTAATCACCTGGTCTGATAGTTGCCTGTTGGATAAGCTTCTTTCTTAAAAGAAAGGAGAAAAAGAAAATTTAATCTCTCTAGTTGATGCTTAGCTATCTTCTTCTCTAGGAGCTGTATCAACCACCTTAGCCACAGCCAAGGAGACAATTACTCACTCCACTTCTATATTCTGGGTTGCTGCTGTTTGTGTTTTCTCTCTCTGGGTGAGGATTTTAGCAGGATCTCAGAAGGTGAATGCTGTCTGAGCACAAGGACACTACACTTACAGACTTAAACACTTTGCATAGTGGGTGTCTTACTAAATACAATGAGTAGATGAGACAATTAAATAATACATTTTATGAGCAGGTGGACATGTGCTCTTTTTATATACTGGTGACTTCTCAACAGAATACCACGAGAGGGTTCTTTTTTTTCCTCAGTTTTCCTATGTGCTAGCTCCTGTCCATTAATCTAACTAAAGAGTGGCAGATACAACTATGCCAAAAGATGCTTACGAATGTCATGACAGAAGTGTTCTCCCCTGCAGAAAATATTATGAAATTCAATGATTAAAACTGCAATGCACCTGTGCTGTACACCAGTGACATGCAGTATGAGATTCCTCTCCAGGCAGCAGGTCTTCTCTGGAGATCACCACCACCATCCATAAGGGAGAAAACCTGCAGGGAAGAAGGCTTTGATATAGTGCCCCTCTAGAAGAACCTCTTTGATGCAACTTTTGGGCTGTTATGCTGTAAAAATAAGGCTTGGAACTGGGTTGTGAAGGAAAACTATGTATTCAGTTTAGGCACTGAATAGCACAGTTCATCTTGCTTTTCACAGTTGCAGTAAAATATCCATTTTCCTACTGGGACAACAAGTAGAAACAAATGGAAACTATTTGAATTTTCCAGTGCTAATTCAGCAGATCTGTGTTTAAACCCACAGATATGCACTGACTTGTTCAGTAAGCCAGCATTAACTCTAAGTGTCAGAAAGGGGTAACATTTGTGTACCTGGCCAAAGTCCACAAGAGTGAAAGAATTTTATATTTAATATACATATGTATTAAAAATATCAAAATGTGAATGAATAGAAAAAAAATAAAATAGCATGATGCATGGACATTACAGAGTACATATGATTAAACACCTCAGAAATTCTGGTGGATTCCAGATTTAGAGCAAGTTCAGGATCAAATCTGGTTTATTTGCTCAGAAAGAATGAAAGAAAATGGAGAAACAAAGTGGAGAATTAGTGGTTTAAAAATCATGGGCAAAGTCCTCCAAACTCTTTCTTAACCCTTTCTCATTATCCAAGCAGAAGCAGTCAAGTAACAAATGTTTTTTTTTTCTGATGGTAAGATCCTTGTTTTTTATTCTATGCACAGTTCCTTATAACAAATTACCAGTAAGCCTGGTTTCCTGGTTTCTATTGTCTTCCTTTCTCTTCAGCATTTATTTTACAGTATTGCTCAGGTATGATACATTTCCAGTTAATAGGAAAAAAAAGAAAAGAAAAGCTATGCCTTCTTCTTTTTTTTTTTTTTTTTTTAGGTCATTGACTTTTTGTAGTGGGAAAATTCACTATCGTATGACTTTGCCAGTAAATCAGGCCAAATGATTTTGTAAAGCCAAATGCTTGGAAACATGGTCAGCTGATTAAGGCATTGGGCTGTGACTCAGAGGATCTGGATTCAGTTCCTGGCACTTACTGCATCACCTTGGGCAAATCACTTTACTGCTTTTATCCTTGCAATTCCAAATGCTGAAGAACCTTGGCAACATTTCCTCTGCCCTCTCCCTGCCTCCCCCACCATGGGCCACCAGTGCATCCTCCAAGCCGTACACAGCTGAGAGAGTGGGGTTTGTGCTCAGCATGAAGCTCCCTGCCATCAGCTGAAATGAAATACATATATGTAAGAAATTACTTTGCTTCCTTAAAGGCACCCTCAGTTGGCCCCATAAATAAATAAACTGTGAAGAAAAAGCCCAAAGCTCCCTTTCAGAAAGCCAGCTGCATGTCCTCCCTTATTTCCATCGTTGTCTCTGTGGCAATGAAAGCAAGCCTTGTATTGTTAGCAGCGGCAGGAGAGGAGCTGCTGCTTCTGTTTCTGCTGATAAATGTTTCTACTGCCAAAGCAGCACCTGCAGTGCCAGCATTCAGAGGGTGCCTGCAGACACCCACCCTCCTCTCAGGGTGCTCTGCTTTGGACTGGGCTCCAGAGCAGCAGCATTTCCCTCTGGAGGCTGTGCATGCCTCAACAGCCAGTCCTGGGTATGATCCTTCCCAAGATGTCAGCAGAGAGAAGCAAAGGAATCACTTCTCAACCTCTGATCTCCCAAGTACCCTTAATGGGCATGCATCCAGACGTTTTCATTAATGTAAGTAGCAGCTAACTAAACTGGCTAATAAGTTGTCTCTGTTTTTCACTCATTTTCAATCAACATAACTAATCAACATGCCAGAGAATGCAAAATACTGTACAAGCCCTTGAGAGGAGAAGCATTTTTAATCATCATGATTGTTCATCTGTTGATAAAAAAAGTGTCTTAAAATTAATAAAATGATAGCTTGTGATGCTGAATCTTTAATAGCATATGGAAAGCACATTCAATATAGAGTGGAAAAGGGCATTGTGGGATATGCCCTAAATCACAAATGTACTGATGTGAAAATTCAGAGGGCTCAAGGCACAGTGATGGACAGTTAAATATCTAATGTAGTTAGAAAGGAAATATGACCTGGGGGTGAAAATTTAAACTGAGTTGAAAATACATATAAGTAGGTGACAGTAATAAAGAGGAATAACACATCTAATAATGCTTGGCATTTACATCCTTTTGCATTTAGCAAGCACTTTGTAAATCTGAATGAATAAAGACAAACCAGGTGATAATAAGATTAATATTATAATTCACAATTTATATATGTAACAGCTGACACACAGAGGAATTAAAACCAATATTACCAAAAGACACCTGCTTTCATTCTGATGCCTGCCTATCCTTCACTGAAAAGTCAAGGTTCCCAGATTTTGAGAAAGCCTATTAATTTTATGTACCTTAATTCTCAAAAAAATATAATTGCCCATATGTATACAGCAAGGCTTTGCAAAATTGCTAATGGAAACCATAATGATTACACCATATTAAGCTCCTTGGGCTCAATTTGTCTCAGTCAGTCAGCATAGACATCCTTTACAGCTAAGGAATTTTCATTAGTACTGCCAATGGAGTCTAAGGTATGATTCATCACATCTTAAAGTGACTGCTTTAAACAAGCCAGATGAATTACACCTTAAAAATGCATGTTTCTCTGCATTTATCATAAAGAGAACCTGCCTTGAGCAGAGCATCTGTGAAGGCTGCAGTCCCAGTTCTGGGACCTGAAAAAGCTCAGTGTTAATGAGCTGCTTTTATGACATTCTGCCCTGGATACAAAGCCAGTAGCAGGTAAATCCCTTGCACACAGAGATGTTTCTGTTCTCTAAAACCTATTCTGATAATAAACTCCTTATACCTGTTGGATAGTACAGTAAGTATTTGACAAAATTTCCAGAATGATATACATGATTCCATGACATATGCATTTTTATATAGCTGTTCAGCACAGTCATTTACTGCTGGCATTCTCAAAATTATGCAGCTGAAAATCTGACCTGTATTTTGTTTATTTGGTCAAATATCTTTTTTAGCCAGAAAGAAGAGGAGTGTGTCATTTTCAATGTTTGTGTTCAGTGGAGGCATTTTCTCTCACAAGCGTTGAAAACCCTTCTGTATATACAAAGGCCATCTAGAAATTAATTTCACTACTCTATTTCAGAGCAAGCTTCATGAACTCAGGTTATCTTTATAATTATGATTAATTATCCTGTCAGCTGAGATGAAAGACATTAATAAAAACACAATTTTGGTAGTGCTCACAGAGAAGTTCATCTGTGGCTTCAAATCTTTTTCTGCTGGAAGTATTTACTCCCAGTAAAGGGACGAACTGCTTTTTGCCCAGGGTACCTAACGTCCACCCAAGGTTCTTTGAAAAACTGAGTCTCAAAATACCAGTAAAAAAGATTCCTGTAAAGCAAGTAAAAGGCTGAGAAGTGGTTTTGAAGACCCAAACGTGCATGTCTCTGTAATTGTGCTGCTTCCAGAAAATCACATTTTCCAGCTCAAGACATATCTAAAAAGAAGCATTAAGATGAAATATTGCTAGAGAAAAAACTTTGCATTTTATCATCTGTAAAGTCAAGCTCTCATAAGCGGTGAAGGAGCGCAGTGGCAAAGCCCATGCTGGGATGGGTGTCTGCACCATCACGTGTGTGTGTTTATCCTGCACACTGTGCTCTGTGTGTTGACATGTACACTGTGGCCAAGCCCCACAGCAGCCTGGCAGCACCCAAAGGTGCTCCTTGTCCTCAGTGCTGGCCAGTGTTTGTGTATGTTTGGTAGCCTGAGAGGGAAAGAATGACCTTGTCATGGGTTATGTTCCTAAGCTTTTGCTTTTCCCAACAATTCAATATATTAGCTATTGATTTTTGTATTGATGGTTCTGGATGTTGAGGAAAGGTGGCAAAGGATAGGACAACAGGATGACAGGATTTGTTCACGGCAAAGAAAATTTGAAAAATTCCTTTTGAAAGGAAGTTTAATGAAGGAATTAAAACCTTATGAGTGTGAGTTTAATACAAGTAAGAGAAGAAGATAAAGAGATTTGCAATTCTCAGATGACTGGCTATGGTTCTGACATATTATTTACAGTGGTTCTTAAGAATTTTATCCTTTCTTATCCTTATTCTCATGCAAGAGAACAACAGCTAAAGTAGTCAGGAGCTGGGAAATAGTAAAAATTACTCCTGATTAAAAACAGATATTATAATTTGTGACTTCAAATCCAGAGAAGGGAAAATAAAGTAAAATAAAGTAACAACAAAAGATTCTGTACTAGCACTCTGTGCAGGTCTCAGTCTTCATTCATTAACTCAGATTTTATTCTGGATTCTCCACTGAATTCAGTGAACAATACATTCTTGTTTGAGACAGCAGTATGTAGTTTCAGAAATCTTTAGGATTTTATCTATATGATCACAGATTAGTTGTCCCCTCAAACTATTCCAAGAAAGTGGTCAAAAGGTCATAAAAATAATTGGAAGAGTTATGAGTGCATTTCAAAAATCTTTGCATCAGTCCCTAAAATGTAGACAGGTTGAAGGTATTTTTGAACACAATAAAAATGCTTATTTAGTTTCTGCAAGCAGTCCAGAAATTTTTGGCAGTCAGTTAGAGATGCACTGGAAAAAAATCTATAGTCTTATGAGTAGCATGTTCCCTTGGAAAGGAATGATCCCAAATTCCCTATCACTAGAGAAAATGTCTAACAAATTACATGAAAAAGAATGGCAAGCTTCTTCTCTTGGTTGTTTCTGAAACATGGGAGTCATGTTATAAAGTAATGTGCAGGACTATGTCCAGTGGTGATTTTCTCAGATAAGAAAAGGAATACCTCTAGGATTTGGACATAGAATTTGGATATTTTGGACATAGATAGGTGTTCGGGAAGACTGCTTACCCAAGAATTGATGCATTTTCAATTCCAGTATTAAGTTTATAACTATTGCCATTGTGTGTGTGTTTGCATTTTTTTTCCTTTATTTTTTTCTTTGTGATTTTATACTAAAAATGAACATGAAGCAGTTGTAGTAATAGAAACAATGTTATTTTCAGATTGGGTATAGCATAGCAGGAATTTCTATTATTTTAACTTGCCTTTTTATTATTTTGGGAGAAATACCTGCAGCCAGTAGATGAATAATTTTAATATCACACTCCAACTCCTTCCTTTTGTCTTCACTCAACTGAATTGTAGTAATACCCCTGCACAAAAGAAAACAAATACTGGGTTTTTGCTACCAAACTTTATACCTTCTGCTGCAGTGATTTAAATTAGGACCTTGTACATGCTGGACTTTCATAAGGTAGATGAAAACAGACATTCATCAATGGAGGGCTATTTAGCTTCTCTGGTACCAGAATTGCCTTTCTCTCCTGGTCTAGGACAGTGATAAAGATTAATTGGCACTCGTGATGAGTTGGTCTTCTATCAAGAACTTGCCTTGCACCAACAATAATTAGCTGTAATGCTTCAGAAATTGTCACCAGACTCCAAAACCTGTGTTATTCTTTTAATGGAAAGAACCTTGAAAGACTTGACTGCAAGCCTAATTAAAGGTATCAGAATCTCAATTTTGGTTCATACTGATGATTTAGAGGTTGGGTCGTGTCCAGAACCTAGCCACATTTTTCAAGGAATGCATATAAAACTGGAATTATGCATTCTTTGTTGCACATGGTGGCAAATGAGATAGAGAGAAACACAGCCCTTTTTAAAGAGCAGATGAGCGAACCAGCCAATTCCTATGTTTTTACAGGCTTTTAATGATTGCTGGCTCAGAGATTGCTATGGCAGTATATAAGATATTTTTTACTACAAGTAGAAGAAATAATTTAAACTATACATCTAAGTTTGATATGAAAAAGAAATGTAAACATTTGAGGGAAAAAATCTTAGGACAGCCAAATAAAATATTTGAAGATGCAGCAGTGGTCAGAAATTAATTCCTGTGTAATGTAACATAATAGAAACAAGTATGAAAGTGCTAAGAAGACACAACATAAAATAAATTTAGATTTTCAACTTGAACATGTCTCTAGACACCTGAACTCAATATATATAGCAAGAACCAAATTGAATCAAAGACAAAAAACAAATTAAAGCTATAGAGAAAAATTTACATCAAAAGAAATTGAAAATTGGGGCCTATTTAAAATTATTAAGGGTAAGTAATGGATGAAAAGCTTAGAGGAAATAATAAATGAGCTATAAACAGTAAAGCAGATGTTCCACTACAATTTATGCCATAGTATAAGAAGGAGGAATAATCAATAAAAATTTTAAATAGCACACTGTGCACTGCTCAGCAAAACTGACTCTGGAAAACACCCACATAGCTTGTAAATGTAATATTTTCAAGATGTTCTCGCTGTCCAAAAATTTGAAGAGATATACAGAACTCACACTTTTGGCATAGATATATTTAAAAATGGAATAAATCTATGCAAAATAATATAAATCACTAAATTTTAGTACGTAAACGTTTATGGACAGATCAGTTCTCCTTTTGGGGTTTATTATACCTTGTTCTAAGTAGCTTAATATTAGGGAACTTCTGAAGAAAAATACAAAATGAGATGGGCTGCTGGCTAGGCAGATATTAGGAATCTTTTCATCCTTTTTGTATTTCACTTTGTAATTCTGACCTTGTGAATAAAGAGCTCCATCCATCTGATATTCAACAAAATGATAGCTGGTACAGTAAGTCTTCCAATTTATAGGACAGATATATTCTAGTAGCATATGCTGCTAGAGACAGAGCCAGCAGTGACATCTAATCACTGTGAGAAAGCTCATTCTGACTTTGCTGCCAACAATTTAGGTTAGATAACAGACGTGCATTGACTTGATAGCAGGTGGATAAAAGGGTATAAACTGTGTTTTGTGCCTTCTGTCTGTATTACTTATAGATTAGCTGATTTGGGGGATTCAAGAGAGATTGTGTCATACAAATTTAGTCTCTGTGAGGGTTGAGTACTTGTGAAAGATGGCAGATTGGTAGTGTTCCATTTGAAATTCTTGATTTAACTGTAAGACAGATATGTGGGGATGATCACATGTTTGTCAAAGTTTTATAATGTGTAGATGAAGGGATAACCAAAGCTCACAGAAGATTGTTTCCAGTATTATTAGTATCTAGTTTTTTTCATATTTTTATTATTTGGTTCTCAAACATTGCTGCTCATGAGACAAAACCAGACAATCTATATTTAACTTTTGCATATACTGGTTGGGGATCTCCTGAACCAGCAATTGCTCAGACAAAAGATGAGACCAATTGCAGTGAGAAGATAAAAAAAGAAGAGATACATTTTCTGAAAGGTTCTTGCGGTCCATAACTCTGTTTCTGTTTTGAGATGTGCTTTGAATCAGAATTTATTGTCACACTACTTGAAAGCACTGTGATTTATAAGCCAAAATTGTTGTTTGAGTTATTCCTGTGTAATAAAGACAATAACAAAGGAAATATCCCAGACTAGCATTATCAGAAGGAAGACCTAAAAATGAAAATGTAGTTAATTCCATTATTTCTCTGGCCTTCTTGTTGACAAGTACAGAGAACCTAACAATATTACTGTTGGTTCATGATGTTATATGACCCCTCAAAGGTGGATTGAGTCCAACAAATCTACCAGAGCCACAGTTATCACATGACAAAATCTTTCATCATGGTATAATCCAGTGCAAATCTGAAGCAGCAACTTAATAAACTATTCTGTCTTCGTAATTTGTTTTTGAGTTTAAAAAAGAGTAAAATTCAGATGATTTACAGAAATGTTCTTTAGAAGGCAAGGCTAAATGATTCTGTAAATTTTATGAACTCTTCAATAGAACCTCTGGGATGCAGATTTTTTTTTCCCTGAATGGAGAAGGACTTAGAAATTTCAAACAAAAGGACCAAGCATGGCAATGAGAGAAGTTAGTCCAGAAGGTCCAAAGCTCACAGCTTCAGCTGTGTCACATTTACAGATGGCCTGGCAGCTTGGGGTGAATAGAAACAACAGAGGCTCTTTAATGACCCTCTGCAGGGCCACAGCTCTGGCAGTGCCTGGTTCCCACCTGACAGTCAGGTGCCTGCAATGACTTTGTTCTTGCTTCTCTTGCCATTTAGCATTCACACTCGCACATATCCATTTGTTTTCTCCTCACTATTGAAGAACCGCTACACATGTGGAAAGTGAAGCAATGTTGTATGGCAAAAAGTGTATCATGATATTGCTGTTTTTCATATAAAAGGCCAAAGAATTAGAAGGTATTCACCTCTTTTAGGACTTTACACAATTCCTATTGTAATCAGAGAACAGCTTCCACTTCACTTCCTTCATAGACTGGGGTGAACAATGTGTTTAATCTGGCAGAACTTCACATAAACAAGATAAGCCTTCATCACACAGTTTCTCAGCTGAAAGGATAGCATGCAGACTATGACAACGAACCAGAACTTAGCACTCCCTGGAGAGAGTAGAGAATAAATTCCAAGGTTTTTTTTTCCTGTGTATATTTTATGAATACCAATTTTTAAATGACAGCTGTAAAAGAAGAAATATTCTTTTGCTATGAACCATGCAGGAGACAGCTTTCACTAGATCACAACTTTATGTTGCCATTTATATCATTATTAAATTACATTCCTAAGGAATTGCCTTTATTTTATAAGTTATGTGAAGAGGGGACACTTGCTTTATGTCTGGACTTTTTCAATCTTGTCAGGTGAAACTACTATTATTTCAGTTATTGTTATCCTAACTCATACATTCAATAATTTCTAGAATGTAGTACTTTGGAAGAAATGAGATTATATGGGATTTTTTAACATATATTTAAGGCATAAGTGACAGTCTTTTTTCTGATTAAAAGCAACAAGAATAATTACATGCAAACTAATTGAAAAACAGATACCTGTTCAACACCATCAAAAAAAGATATATAAAAATATAATGCTTGAGAGAACAAAGAGCTTAAGAGACCAAAAGTTTTATATTCTGCCTTTAAATTTTTAGTAGTAATAAATGAAGTGCTGAAATCTCACAATACTATTTCTGGCAGTGTCTAAGTACTAACACTTCATTTCTATTTGCCATTTCTACATATAACAGGACTGACAGAGTTACTTTAGGAAATGCAGACAAATATACTGACATACCTTTTATATCTTTTTATTACGCTAAATTTTTTATTACTTAAAATCTTAGCTATTGAAAGTAAGGATCAAATTGATGTAAAGAAAATGCACACTACAAAATATGCCAACTACAGTCAATACACCTGAGTGTGTGTCTGATGTTCTAAAATAAGCCACTGGGGCATTTCATGGGTACCTCTACAAACCTATGGACAAATTCCAGTAGGTTTTACTGGGAACAGGGTTTCATCATTTGTCTTATCTTTAGCTTTGACTGGACAATATTTTTTCAGGGAAGAAAATGCATTCCAGTGGATCTAGGTTCAAATTGGTGTAACTGGGCTGTGTTCAGTGCCATTGTGTGCAGGATGGGTTGACAGATGTATTCTGAAATGGATGCAGCACTTACAGCTTTCAAATATTAGTGTTACTAATAAATAGGGGACTACATATTCTATTTATTAAACTTTCTAAAACCCAAACAGCAACTGTAGGAAAAGAAAGATTTATCTACCAATAAAAACCCAAAGATTACATTTACCAAATCCCCATTCTTTATTGTAATGAAATTTGTCTTTCAGCTTTTAAAATGCATTTATAGAGCCAGAAATGTATTCTGGTCCACTGTCTTTGAGATGAATAACCACATTATTACTTGCCTGTCAAATCTAAGTACGGTTGTTAATAACACACAGACAGCTACTAAAAATTCAAAACATGGGAGGTTTCCTTTGGAGAAAATTGCAGTTTTAACCTCTGATTTCCCTTCTGAATCAATTACTTACTTTCATATGCACCTTGCAATACCTGATCTCCAGTCAGAAGTGAAAAATGGTTAAAAAGATTCAAAGATTTTTCAAACATACCTATGGAAATACATGGTCAGAATTTTAAAATTCCACAATCTTTAATCTATAGAATATCTGTCATCTCCACATTATCCAGTAAGCATATAGAAGACTTACTTGATGGAAAATATTTTAAGGTGTTTTAAAATTTTTGCACTTTCATTTTCTATGTAATCTATATTTGCTCCCAGAAAACTGGACATCTTAACCAGGGTTTTTTTCTGATGTCATATTTTAACAGTTTTACTTTACTACTTTTCATTAAGTTAAGGAAAAGAAAGATACTCCATACTTATGATAGAAACAAGGAAGAACCACCTAACCTAAACATAGCAATATAAATTAATTCCCTAGTGTGAACATGTTCATATATATTGTAATATGGCTGAAAATTCTAGATCAAAACTTCTCTTCAGTCATAAGAATACCTTTGTACTATTTTTTTCTACTAACCAATGTAAAAAAGTCAACACATTTTGGACTTAAATTTAAATCCAGTATGACTATTTCACTAACTTCTGGAATTTCTTTGTAGCTTCTGAGTGATAGATCTGGAGCTAAGTATCTCTGCACTATATTCTGGAGCCTCCCATCCAAATGAGTTTATTTTTTCATAAACTATAGATTTGTGATTCCCAGAATGCACTATGGAACTTTTATAAGGTGTGTAAATGTAAGTGAACAACCCAAGCCATAGAACAGAGATAACAGAGCATCCTTCATATGTCACCCATGTATTGCAAAACATTTTTTTCCTTCAGCCTTTAATTGGCCATCTTCATCAAACCAGGCTGATCATCCACCAAGGAAGTGCTTGCAAAGGTCTTCTGCTGACCAGATTTATTGCTGATTTTAGATTTTAAGATTACTGAGGAGGGAGATTAAAATCAAGTTGTATAATTAGGTTCATTCGCTTAAAATTTCCCTCAACCTACCCTATTTCACATTATATCTGTAGAAAAGTACAGCGAGGGTCTACTCCAAATGTATTGCAGCTACAGACTTAAGATAAGTCTCAGTCTGAATTTTGGTGCGGAGAATCCAGCCAAGTGTGCAGTGGCAGATCTTCAGCAATCTCTCCACAGAAGAATGAAAAGTGAACTCATAACTGAGATGCTGCTAATATCACTCTGTAGAGCATGTAAAGATAGCACAAGCAACTACAAAAGGCTTCAGGACTTGCTGAAGAGATTAAAAAAAATTACTTAAAAAGTAGGATTACAGATTTTTTGTAATTTTTCAAGCCTGAGTTAATATTTTAGTCATATTTTTCTGAGGGCAACACCAAAAGATTTATAAAAAATATAATCTTTTCAGTAAGACAAGAAGATTGCTAGTAGAATACCTTTCCAACCTTATTCAGCGACATGGTAGTCCCAGCCCACACTCACATTCATTCAATTTAGCATCACATGTCAAATCAACCAAACAAATATCTCACATTTGAGGTGTTTCATCCCTATGTTTAAAAAAAATTGTCCCAAGAGGTTCTGCTCATTATTAAAAAATTCACTGATATGGTCCTCATGTGTCTGCCTCCTCATCTATGCATTTGCCAGCTCTGGAAAACCTAATCACACTGCACTGCCAACTCTCTTTTCAAGAAAGTCAACAGATAATTATGCAATCTGTTCATGCAGTGCAAATGACTTGGCATTCTGGGAGCCTACTACTGCGACACGGAATAATCCCTACTTTGTGGGGAAGTGAACACCTTTAGTGAATTCAAATTCCATGCTCTTCTAATGCCATCATATGAGAAGCAGTGGCAACATGCAAATATTTTTTAAAATTACAGAGTTGGCTTTGTGGTTGGATTATTACTTTTGACAGCTGTCTCAGATATTACTCTTGGTAAAGCCCAGTGTACATCTGCATGACATGCTGCAATTCAAACAAAAGCATCTGCCTTCTGTGGCATCTTATGCCTCCAAAAAGACTGCTGCATGAAAAGTCTACAGCCCTCTCCCCTCATGCCATCAGCTTGCCTCATTACAGTCAAATTACCTTAAAGTATATAAAGCTATTTAATTTTCCCTTAAGGCTGTTGCACAGTAGCTTAAAAAAAAAAAGTTACTCTTGTGATACAATGTATTAGTTCTTAGTTGAATAGCTCTATTTTCAATTATTTCATTTCATATATATCTACATGACCAGCTACATTCTACGAGTTCCAGAGGAACACAAGGGCAATGTCTTTGTCTGATGAAAGATGTTTTATGAAATGATTGACAGTTGCAAGTGGGCAGAGAGATACAAACACGGTAAAACAGAGCGCAGTTGCTTTGTCAGTTGTCTTTAGCTAAATAAAATACCCCTCCAGATACCCAACTGTTGGAGTATCTTTTCAACTACTCATATAAAGAAAGAATTTATTGTGCTTGTATGCTTGATGATCTATGCATACATATGATTCATATTTCATGTATGCACACGCTTCTTCTTAAACATGACAGGAATAAATACATTTTAACTTGCAGGTAATAAAGTGGGAAGAAATATTAAACCATCAAGGGACATAGAAAAATCGTGGTGTAAGAGAATCTTAACTTCATATAAAATTAATTTGAATAAATGCAATTTTCTATAGCCACCTTGTCATGATGACTCATCATTCTCCCATAATTAATTTACAGTAATAAAATCAAGATAAGACTAGGTTATGAGGAGCAGAAGTATATTTTCTTCTTCTAAGAAGGGCAGTTATAGAGAATGTTTTGAACATAAGCAAGGTGCGTCATGATCCCTGAAAAAAAAGATTACCTGAAAGTCTAAAATGGGGAAAACACAGAAGAGGATTAGGCATTGTCCTTTGGAGTATAAAAAGATCCCCCATAATTTTTTCAGCAGCAAAAATATGGCAATACAAATACTGTGCTGTAAGTACAGTGGAAAAGAATGCGAATAACCTTGAGTCAGCCTTGTGAAACGCTGCCAAAGGCCCATCAACACCTTCTTATTAGAGCTGTAGCAATAACTCCCCAGAGACTTAAGCCCCTCTAAATTTGTGAGCTCACTGAAATTACCAATAAGATCCCCACTGATGAGGGACCATGAAACTGTACCACTGGGCAGCTCATTCATCAGACACTTTCAAAGTGCTCAAGGCAGAAAAGCCAAACGAGCTGATGAAAACAGATGCTATACAAAAGATTGCTGTATTAAAGCATCCTAAAATCAAAATGGGATTCCTTTTGGCAGGGGACCACAGAGAGGTACAGAGAATAACAGATGAGTGCTGAGGGTGAGGAGGTGAATAGATGATTTGGCTAAGCCAGGTAGAGTTTAAATTTTCTTTCTTTTTTTCTTGATGTAAATATACTGTATAGGAAAGATAGGAGAGAAAATACCAGAATATAAATTTCTTCTTACTACTTAGGAAGTGGTGTGTTCTAGCTAATGTTGATTATGTCTAGAATCAGTCTGTGTATTAAAAAAAAAAACCACTGAAATTGCTGGGAGCAAAAACCAACAAACCAAACCAACAACAACAAAAACCTAATGAAAAATACATTCGAATTTCATTATGATCTGGCTTATATTTTTTTTATTAAAACATTGATTTTTGGCAATTTTTTATATCTAGTGTAAAATTATTTATGGCTGAAATATATTTTTTGTAATTTTTCTAACCAATGGGGATAAGTATGAAATTCTAAGGTTCAGTTTGTACCATCTTAAAATAAATAAATAAAACAGTTCAGCCAAACCCTTTACATGCTTATTTCTTCCCATTAGCTGTAAAGATCTTGATAGTGACCAACTTAGATGCAAATGCCTGCATGATGGATGTCTAAAGGTAGGCAAGGAATCATCTCATCTGTCAGGACAGGCATAAAAATTCCTTTCCTCTTCATCAGAACAAACACTGCAAAGTCAGAATTTACATCTCCTCTTTAGCAACCTAAGAAATTCTTGCTCTCTGGTTTTTCTTATACATATTTATAATAACATAAGGGGGATTAATGTTTTCAATAAATTGACATTTTAAACAGAATATTTTTATTCACAGTACCATTGTTAGTAATGCTGCTTAAATCTTCCACTGTTATTAGAGTTAAGCCCACCAAGCTCAACATGGTCTGAATCAGAAGAGTAACTGTAATCCTCTGCTGTGGATTGATCAACAGGGAGGTATCTTCTCTCTGGTCCCTCTGGGCAAAATTTGCCTTCAGAACTTTCTTTGTGTGATGAATACTCTTAGAAGAAGAGCAGCTACACAACTGTATAGAAAAAATCTTCAGGCTACTTCAGATCCAGATAGGTTTTTTTGACATCTTTCCACTTAACTACCCTTCCCATTTCTCATGGTTCAATGAGAAATCTGGGCATATCTTTCACAAAGGAGACAGAAAGAAAAACTCTCCCTCTGTCTGTGTGTCGTTGCCATCCCTGGAGTTTTTTTGTCCATTCATAACCAAGTCTGAAAAACTTATTTTCTCAAATACTAGAAGTTCCTACTCATTTTATATGAATGAATTCCTGGTGATAACGATAGCTCTAATCAGCATTTCCTTGAAGGAAGAGGCTTTGTAATCCAGTAATTTGCTTGTTTCAGGAGGGAGCAGCCATCTGGCCAGTAAGCATACATGTATGTTTGGACAGTCAGCACACGTGCAGCTGTAAATCTGCTGCAGCATATGCTGCTGCTTGTCCAGCCAAGCACGTGGAAAACACAGGAGGAGAGAAGGTAACAAGGAGAATGTGGAAAAGTCCTGCAAGCATTGCCAAGAGGGTTAAAGCAAGGTGAAAACAAATCTTCATAATTTTTGTTGCTGATGAGAAGAGTCATATAAGCTTTCATATATGTACCCTTCATGCTTCCACAAGTGAAGTTTTAACCCTTTCCAGGAATGTCACAGGTCCTCCCTACTCTGCTTATTTTTCACATCTCTTCCCTTTCTGTTCTTCTGAAGAAAAAAATGTCTGTTAAGATTTGTGAGTAGGAATTTGGAAGCTTTCTTGTGACAAAAAGGAGGAAGCGGGTATTAGCATTATCATGAAAACATTATAGAGAAGCATATGCAGAATCCAGCTGACACCACACTTCCTCACAGAGGGCAGTGCACTTGGATAGTCAAAGTGCTTAAATTGCATGAAGTGAATATACAAAATATTTGAAAACAGATTATATTTTATCTCCAGGCGCATGGTGAAGGTTGCTTCAGAGAGTTGCTTAAAAAAGAATGAGTTTGAAGACCAATGTCTTTAATCTTTTTTTTAATAAGCTGTTTTAGACAAAACTGATATTCAGAGGGTGAAAGGGAATACTTTCTGCATTGCTAAGAAATGAGCCACAATCCTGTATATTCAATTGGAAGGCAAGCTTGTCAGGCTGTCAAAGAAGCACCAGACTGTTCATGCAGCCAGTTAGCCTTCATGTAAGCTGCTTAACTACCTTCTCTGTTGTGCTGTACATTGGAGATTAATGGTAGGCACAGGAAACTGAAAGGGAAGATTTACCGATGAACAGAAATACTGAGTGAAATACCCCACAAACAAAATTATATTCTCTAAATCTTCAAATTCCTGGAAAGCCTATACCAATGCCAGGGACAAAAGGAATCCAAGCTAGCAGCCAAGAAAGTAATTGCATTCTTTCATAAACAATTCCTCAATCAACAGAAATTTTTTGTATGTGCTAAGTTACAAAGGAAAACATTTTTTCAATTGAAGAAAATAATGTAGAAATGTAAAAAAATACTTTACTTTTTTTCTTTTTACTTTTCTCAAAGAAAAGCAATCTTATATTTCTGTAAGACAAAAAGTGTGGCCCTGAAAATTTTAGTAACCTAGCTGAAATAATTCAAAGCTATGCCATGGCAAAAACTTAGATTGGCTAAGAACCCATGTCCTTTTAGGTAGCATCCGATAGATTAGTTCTTAAGCAGTTTTGTCTGTCTCCGCAGTCACCTGAAAAGCTGAAGCCAGATATATGAAATTGTTTAGGATAGTAACTCCCACCTGCTTTGTCAAATCTTTCTTGGATCTGAACTAAACTTCCACAAGTGAAGTTCATGAGCATTTGTTTGTCTATATGTGGAATTATCCTTTTCTATTTACCACTGCCCACTTTGGTTTCTTTTAAATTCATAAGTCACATAGTTCACTGATCTTGCCTGGAAATCATCTTGTTGGAGTGCTTTCCTTACACCAAGATCAACATAGAAGAGAGTAAACCTATTTTACTTCTCCATATGTGGTAATTAGCATATTCAATTAAGAAAAGGGGAATCAAATCATTCCTTTGAGCAGATTTCAACTGAAAAATCCAATTCTTTAGATCATTCTTCTATGTGGGTTTATCATTCCAGTGGATAAAACTTTATTTCATATGTAAAAAAATATATATTTCAGAATCCCCTGAGATATGGCCTTTAGAAAGTTGCATGACGAGGTGACATAATCTTTTTCTAGTCAGTAGAAAGCATTGAACGTGGTCTTATTTAGTCCTGGATGTTACAACCCTTGAAAGAAGACAATGAGAACAACTGGAGCAAAGAGGACAAGACTGGGCCTGACAAAGTGTCTTAAGACATTGGAGTGAGCACTAATATTATCTGCAACATCCTCAGAGCACACTGCATCACTGTCTAGAGGGAGCAGGTGGAGACAGCAATCCTGAGGAGATCCTGCATACAGAGACATTATGACGTGCACAGTGATGTTGTCTTACTGGTGATATATAAATGTGTTTTATTGCTTCTTTCTTGTGTTGCTCTAAAGCATGACCTAACACAGGTTAAGGGCTGACACTGTATTCTTTAGCCACTTGCTGCTCATAGAAATTGACTTGTGATAGAATATTTAGTGCAGTAATCAATATAATTTAACCAGAGCCAGCACAGGGGTTTGTGCTGGCGCAGCCCTGCCAGTTCTGGTTCCAGAGCCTCTCAGCCTGCAGCAGAACAAAGGGTGCTTCAACCTTCATGACAGCAACACCTCAGACCCTGAACCTGTGGGAAACAGGATGTCAGAAGAACCTGCTTCTGGTGTTGTCCTCCAAAGCTTATGCAGCTTTTTCCTGATCAGAAGGCCAGTTGGACTTTGGCTGAGCCTTCACAATAAGTGGCATCTCAAGACCATGCTCTGTGTAGGGAGCTCAGGCATTTTGTTGGAAACTGTGGTGCATAAGTGCCTAATTATCTTTATCATTTGTGTCTTTGAGGTCTCTGTTATGTCTGAGTCTGTGTCTCATCTAGAACCTGCAAAAGCAGGGACCAATTAATAGATTTCACATTTCTTGGTAATGTTTGCATTGGGCTTCCAGCTGCAGTATGAACATGAGTGTAATTTAAAACAGTAGCTGAAGAGTGCACAGGGTACAGTGCAAAAATGGCTCCAGAGAAAGTAACATTTCCAACACACATGAGATTTTATCCAGAAAACATAAAACTTCATTTTCTTATAAAGACATATTTCTTTTTGTACTTGAGGAATTTTATGCTGAATGAAGTTTGTTGTACAACAATAAGTACTTTAAGCGTGTCAGACACTGGATTGCACTCAATTGCTTGACACCCTTGGTGCTGGCCCTCTGCTTCACTGGAGAATAGTCATGAGACTACTTATTAGATTAAAGCTTGGGTAAATATTTGTGTAAGGGTGGATTGTTAAGAAATGAGATGTAGACTGTTCTATATACAAAATCATTATTTATCTATTTACTTTTTTATTTTCCAGTGTGGGATAAGTTTCCCTGAAGATTTCCTAGAATAGCCATGACTTGTGAAATATTTGATGAAACCTTATCAATACTGGGCTACACTTCCCAAGTACATGATTTCCTACACAAGAGAAATAGTAGGTGAAACAACATTGAAGGTTTCATGTTAATATTAATTATTTGCAAGACGAAAGACTATGAGTAAGACACCCTGAAGGAATTCTCTCATTTCAGCATAGAGAAGCGTTGCTGAGAAGCATGCCAAATGATGTCACCCTTCCAAAGGCACAGCAAACATATCCTACACTTGTTTGTCTCCACAGTGTGCTATCAAGAGAAATAGACTTAATTACTCCTTACTAATACTACAACTAATTTTTTGCTAAATCCTACATCATGTGCAAGTTGAGTCTGACACATATTTTAAAATTATTAAGAAAGAAATGAAAAAAAAGAAAAAATAAATTTCTTTTTTTTAAGCTGTGAATACTCCAGTCTAGGGTTTCTTTCACTGATTGTGTCCCTGACTGCTGAGACTTCCTTTCTCTCCGTGTATTGAGGGAATGGATCTCCTCATGTGGACTTCTGGCAAAATCAATGGCGAGCATATGAACCTAAGTCACAGGATTGGGTTTTTGTTTATGTTTATTAAATCAGAAGATTTTACTAACCAATATGTTGTATATAAGAAAATTTCACTGACCAATATTATGGTGCTTTTTTTTTCCTTAAAGACATGTATATTTCAAGAAAAAAGATAAATATCAAAATCAATGGTCTACTTAACACAGTCCTCTTATGTTCTCTTAAATAATAATGAAAGAAATGCTGAAGAATCATGGAATGTATAAAGAAAAGAAACCAATAAGATACTCAGTACACTGTGAGTGAGGCACTGAAATTAGGCCAGCATACTGTTCTCAAAGCTGGTTTGCAGAACATGTACAGTAAGCAGGCTTCCACTGGGGGTTTTCAGCATCCAGTGCCTGTTTCTATCTTTGGTGTCTCCAATGAATAAAATAGCACAGCTGCAACATTCTCAGGTATGGGGGGAACCCTCTGGCTGCACCTTCGAAGTCTTGAGTCAGTAAATATTTTAAATCAGCTATTATTGGTTTCTTAAATCTTTCTGGTCGTGTGTTTCTTCACTATGGGACCTCAGAATAAATGTCAGGAATAATTAGCCGACATTTGGTGAAAATCCCCAAAGAAAGAAATGTTATTCTGTAAATATTTCAGCAGG
>NW_005054422.1:2232761-2255448 GCF_000277835.1 Geospiza fortis
TGCCCTTTTATTCTTCACAACTGAGACTGACACTGTTCACCCCTAAACTGAGGTCTCTGTGTTTTTCTTTTCTTTTCTTTTCTTTTCTTTTCTTTTCTTTTCTTTTCTTTTCTTTTCTTTTCTTTTCTTTTCTTTTCTTTTCTTTTCTTTTCTTTTCTTTTCTTTTCTTCCTCTTCCTCTTCCTCTCTTTTCTTTTCTTTTCTTTTCTTTTCTTTTCTTTTCTTTTCTTTTCTTTTCTTTTCTTTTCTTTTCTTTTCTTTTCTTTTCTTTTCTTTTCTTTTCTTTTCTTTTCTTTTCTTTTCTTTTCTTTTCTTTTCTTTTCTTTTCTTTTCTTTTCTTTTCTTTTCTTTTCTTTTCTTTTCTTTTCTTTTCTTTTCTTTTCTTTTCTTTTCTTTTCTTTTCTTTTCTTTTCTTTTCTTTTCTTTTCTTTTCTTTTCTTTTCTTTTCTTTTCTTTTCTTTTCTTTTCTTTTCTTTTCTTTTCTTTTCTTTTCTTTTCTTTTCTTTTCTTTTCTTTTCTTTTCTTTTCTTTTCTTTTCTTTTCTTTTCTTTTCTTTTCTTTTCTTTTCTTTTCTTTTCTTTTCTTTTCTTTTCTTTTCTTTTCTTTTCTTTTCTTTTCTTTTCTTTTCTTTTCTTTTCTTTTCTTTTCTCCTTCCCTTCCCTTCCCTTCCCTTCCCTTCCCTTTCTTCCCATTTCCTTTGTTCCTTTTTCATTTTGCCCTTTTCCTTTTTTGTCCTTTTCTCCTCTCCCCAACAGAATATATATTTTACTGATGTTTTCATTTATTTTATTCTGACAATGGACCAATCTCTCTCTTCCCAAAATGTCATCAGCAGATGAGCATTGCTTTCCGAGAAAGATAGACGGAACTGAATAATTTGGTCAGTCTTGGAAGTTGAGCTGTATTTTGTGTGAAAACAAATATTTTTACCTTCAACATAAGTGCACCTAAACAAAACTATCCTCTATGGTTGTTTCTTCAGTGATTCAAAGCGAGGAATGAAAAAGCAAGTTACTAAGATTCTATCAAACAACTCCCATGCCTGTATAGATTTCACTTCAGCACTGAGCATGACACTAATCCAAATTCTTGACCAACAGGGGAGCCAAAAATCACAGAGCAATGCAAGACCAGGTTCAGATCTATCTGTAGGGAGCCAAAACTAAAATATTCCATAATACTTTGTCAGCAGAGCCCAGCCCCTGTGTCACACCGATCTGGAAAAAAAGTGTTTCATTCATTTGGGTTTGTTTGGATTTAATATCTTTCCAGAGTACAGAAAGAATTAAGCACAGCTTGGAGAAGAGATTAAAAATCCTAAGGTAAGTGGCCTGAACATCGCGCTTCTGGTTTTGCAGCCATCCAGAACCCATCCTTATTGTTTTGGATGAGCTCAAGAACAGTTTAAGTGTCAAAACTCTCCACTTGATGCTGGGCAAGCCTGGGAACTCTGACCTGCAGCAAAAATCAAGAAATGTAAAAATTACCCTCCAGACTGGTATTTCAGCATGGTTCTGAACACAGAAAGCTGAGGCTTGTTTCAGTAAAGAAACAAGGAACAAGCAAACATACTACCACATAAAAGGGAGACCTCTGGAAGGTTTATAAATTATCTTTTGGCATCTTAGTTTCTTTAACAAACAGCTGACATGGAAAACTTTATTCTGAAATTTACTCCACGTTTATTGGTGTATTTCTTAGTTTCTGAAGAAAAAAATTGTTTAGATCATCATATTTTTTTACATTTGATATTTGATATCAAATCAATTGATATTGATATTTGCTTTTGATCTACTTCATAAATCCCTTTGTTATTTACTCAGTCCTATCTCATTCTGTATGAACTTAAACATATGAGGTTTAACATATGCTTTGTACTTATCAGGCCTTTGCATAGAAACAAATTTCACCGACAGCCAAAGTAAAAATGCAACTTATGCAAAATTCCACTCTCAGCACACAGAAATAAAAAAGAAAGGTATAAGAGTCATTAAGAAACAATAATGATAGAAATAATATTAAAATCATACTAGAAGATAATGATGTGGTTTGAGAGGAAAAAGAAAATCTCTCTGACATTATGAACTCTAAATAATTCATTTTAATTAAATGTTAATTTTTTTAAACATATGAAAATGTAGCTTTTGGGGTGTAAACCAAATATATGAGTCTATCGACACTTTGGATAGCTCAAAAATCTGACGTTATTTTATTCAAAACACACCATCTTCACCTTTGAAATAATAACATCCCTTGGAAATGTGTGATTCTGCAATGAGCTGCAAATGTTTGCTGTAGAGACATGAGTTATAAAATAACCATTATGGATAGGGCAGCCAATAAACTCATTCCCAGACCTGTTTCAGGCATTAACGCTCAGTCAAAAGCAAACCCTTTAATATCTGGTTATGTACTCAAGTTAGGATGTTAATTACAATTTACTTTTCTTCCAAGTGTACATTTCTCTCATTCTTTCTGACATATTTCATATTTTCTGTATCAGTGACATAGATAATCTCAAATGGGTTATTCATTTGTTCATACCTTAAACAATGACTATCCTAACAAGCCATTAACAGGTAGCTGACCTATTCAGTATCTGCAAACACACATAAAACAGTGCCCTGTGGGACTGCAGAAGGGAACTCAATATGGGGAATACCAAGCTCTACATTACCTGAGAAGAGATGCAAATTTTACCTCTGCATTTGTTTTGACATCTCTTAGAAAGCTGGAGAGACCAACATTTTGGAGGTGAGGGGAGGAGGGAAGAATATCTCCAGCAAATGTCTGCTAGCTCTATGACATGTATGTTTTGCCATTGGGATGCAAATGATACACTGACCTCTTTCCAGGTTGCTATTTTTACATTATGGTGCCTTTCCCCCCTCCACTTTCCCTTCCCATTCCCTTTTTTTCCCCTTTTATTTTTCTTTCATTTTTCCTTTCCTTTTTTTTTCTTTCTTCCTTTCCTTTTTTTTTCTTTCTTTTTTTCTTTTCCTTTTTTCTTTCCTTTTCCTCTTCTCTTTTCCCTTCCTAATGCCCTCTTCTTGTGCCTGCAATTGCAAGCTCAGGGTATTTATCACAATTCAGAAATTCCCCAGGAAAATTAGAAAAAACCCAAAACTGTAGGAGGGTGTGTATGCCCAAATGAGATGTTTGGGGTTTTTTCTAATCTGCAGTGAGAAATGCAGAATACAGGTCAAATGTGAGAAAAAGAGGTAGGTAGTGCTGTCTTGTGTCACCTTGGTTAAGCATCACCAAAATGGGAACCACACCTAATGTGCAAATTTTGGGCAAATTTAATGGTGTCAGTAACAGACTAAAGAGGAGCAATTGCTGCTTGACTGGGAGTTGTCACTGCTTTTCACAGGAGACTCCTGCCCTGCCCTCGCCTGTGGCTCAGGGCTGGATTAGTTCTTGCTTCTGCTGCACTCTGTGGTTTCCTCAACCCTCAGTGCTTTAAAGGAACACAATTGGAACCCAACCAGAACACAACCCCAAATGTGAGCATGTCCAAAGCCAGCCTAGGGAAGAGCTCATAACCAGATAAAAAATGTGAATTAATTTCTTTTCTTTTCTTTTCTTTTCTTTTCTTTTCTTTTCTTTTCTTTTCTTTTCTTTTCTTTTCTTTTCTTTTCTTTTCTTTTCTTTTCTTTTCTTTTTCTTTTCTTTTTCTTTTCTTTTTCTTTCCTTTCCTTTCCTTTCCTTTCCTTTCCTTTCCTTTCCTTTCCTTTCCTTTCCTTTCCTTTCCTTTCCTTTCCTTTTCTTTTCTTCTTTTCTTTTCTTTTTTTCTTTTCTTTTCTTTTCTGTTTTGATGTGGTGTGGTGTGGTGTGGTGTGGGGGGACAATGTTGAAATATGTCACTCATTCCTCCCAAATTTTTGTACTGAGTACATCAGAAGAGTACGGGTTATATAAGTACTGTCATGTGAATACCTTCCAGTGTGCAATCCTCTTCCTTAGGAAAAAAAAAAAAGAAAAAAATAAAAAAAAAAAACCTTCAAAAAAATAAAATCCACACCCACCAAGTATGTCACAGAGATGAGTTATTACAAAAAATTACTGATGTAAGAACCTCATTCAAATTCTTTGTTTTGATCCTTCTGGTGTGTGTGGAAATTTTCCTTCCAGGTGATGAGGCAAGAGTCTCAATTCTCAATCTGTCCCAAGCACAAACACTCCTAAATGATTTGCCAGTACCTGTTCAAGCTTCATACATATTTGATTCTATTTATTTATTAGTTATTATGAACATGAATACTTGATAATATTCTACTTCAGCCATACAGTTTATAATAAAATTACATTGTTTGTTCCCCTGTTTCTTTTACTCATTGACCTACTTTATGAATTTTTTAGAAAATATTGAGTATGTTTAATTTTTTTTATTGCCAGAACTTCAAAGACTTTCATTTTTGTAGGAAGAAAATGTAAACTATTGAAGAAAAAAGCAAACAAACATACACTCCCAATGTTTTGTATTTCTATAAATGAGAACAAATGAAGTGCCAAAAGTTAAAGTATTTCAACAAATACTGTTCCAAGCAAAAAAAAACCCCAAAAACTTCTTTTTAAACAGCAGAGTGAAAGAAACAAAAAAAGCCAGATACCGAAGTACCTTGAAAATACAGCCTATCTGAATTCAAAGGCTTTTTTTCTCTTAGAATGGACAACAGAATGATAAGCTAAGTTTTAGTTTCTTCCCTGTGATACTTCAAATAATAAATGTCACAGGAAAAGAAAAATGTATGATGAGAACAGGCAAAACCCGAAGGTACTCATTTTCCACTGTATAATTAGAAAAATGCTCAAGTAAGTAACCTGGCAAGAACAGCTATGTGCCATGCCAGGGATCATGCTAAGCAAGCAAACCCATAATTGAAATCTTGTGAAAAATTTGGTCACGACAGCCTCAGCATACCTATCCTCTTGTAATTTGCCATGAACAGTTCCAGGTTGCTCTGGTAGTTCTTGCACAAAGCCATCTGACAGCTGTAGGTGTTATGCCTTGTGCCTATGAAGCAGGAGATTACACTGGAAAACTTAATAAAATGACAGCAGAGAAATGAAGCAAGTTGAAAAGCTCTAACTGGCTCATCCTCCCAGTCAGACAGTGGAAAATTAGAAGGGAGGGAAGTCCCAGTAATTTAAAGGTGTTATGAAGTGTTCCCAAATATGTTCTAAGTAAGGATTCTAACATCTGTAATGAAGGTGGACATTTACAAAATGCAGGGTATGAAGAAAGGAAAAACTGGGTAATATGTCCCAGCCATATTTCTGGTATTTTGGATCCTGGAGTACTAGGATCCCATAAGGATCCCATGAGGATCCCATAAGATGCATTCTTTCCTTGATCCTCAGTTGTAACCCTACTGTACCTAATTATTTCAAAATACATGTCCACTTTTTGAAACATGACATTTTTGAGGGTTTTATCAATTTGCTTGTTTTTTCCAGATGGTCTGGAATATCTATTAGTTCTGTAAGATCTATATTTTCACTTAGCCTTACACAGAAATCCTGGCTTTCCTTCCCCACACAAGTGTAGATTGGCTCTACATCATGGTCACACATCCAACCTGCCCTGCACACCATATGAATTCACAGCAAACCTCATGATTTTTGTATGTTGAGATTACTTTGTCATGCACAGATTAATTAAATTACAGATTGCTTTAGGTCCAACGGGCTCTTGATTAAGCTAAGCTTCTGGGAATGTTTTGCACCGGACAGTTTATGTTTGTCTGAAGCCTGCACACCTGAACTGCAGGTCTGTTCAGTACAGACATAGAAGGTAGAATGTATCATGGTGTGCCTAAATCCATCAGAAATATCTTTTCACTGCTTTTTTCAGAAAGATGCTTCTTCCCTGGTCCCATGGACTGCCTCTTACATAGTATGCCTTTTGTGTGAAGGCAGAGTTGGGACAAGATAGAGTCAACACTTCCAGTGTATCATTTTGAGAGGTATTTTAATTTTTAGTTTCCCTTAGCAGCCAGGAAGAATCTGGAGCAAACCTTAGTTTTGAATTTGTACCAGAAATGTTTCAATTAGGATCTGAAGAGGAAGAGCTGAAGAAGTGGGGGTGGTGGTGAGGTGGTGAAATGTGTGTGTGTGTGCATCCCCAGACTGTGGAGAGTTGGTGTGAAGGCTCCTGTAGAGAGCAGGGAACGGAGCCAGATCTCATGACGAGTTACAAGTATAATTTTATTTAAAATGGAGTCTCATGGAGTGCTCCTGTTACTCAAGCTTCCTTAGTGTCACTTCTTAGTTGAGTAACTGCTGTCACCAGTGTGGCAATGCTCAGACTGGGAATTTCAAAAAAGCCTAAGGGAATTAGAGGCTTTTGAACTGAGTTATCTCCCCTAGGCTCTCCTGAAAACCTCAGGCTTAATCTTTTGTTTTGCTTCTTTCTTTAATGATGTCTATCATCTTTTTCCCTCACTTGCAGGCATCAAAGACATTCTTTCCCTCTTGAAAATTGACAACATTTAATCACTGGTAAAATATAAATTTTTCTTAAACTCATCACTTGGGAGCTCCTACTCATCCAGAGCACCATATAAGCTCAAGCGACAGCTATCATCTGCTTTCATTTGCATTGGGGAAATTCTGAATTACATGGAAACATTGAATGTGAAAGCTTATCAGGTACTTAGCTCGGCATTATATTTTGTGCTCTGCCAGAGCTGATGTGTGCTGTTTATGTCTAACAACTATATTATTATGGTTATTGAGCAAAACAGCTGCAGAATGAATGTTCATTTATTTTGAGATGGTTTTCCACAGATCAGGTGATGCTAAATTACACTGTCTGCAGTTTTTATCATAGTGCAAAATGTAGCATAATTTTAAATCCATGATTTTAATTCTTTTATTTAAATTTTGCCTTTATAGAAAAACAGCCCAAAGATGAAAACTGGTACAGAATACCATACTGTTCACTGACAAAGCGGCACCTTATGCTAGTGATTTAAATGAAATTTTCAAGGACAAGACTAAATATGTTAGACTAAACATCTGGTTTTACAAGTATTTGCTGCAGAAACTAAGAGACTGGAGGAGGTGTTCACAAATCATGTTCTGAAACATTTTCCTCCAAGTGTTTTGTGGAGATAGAAAAAAAGGGTCTTTAGAGATTCCCCCACATTGCAGCCACCACCAAAACCAGTTCAGTTTGTCTCCTGGTGTCTTGAGGCTGTTCATCTGGAAGATTTCTTTATAGTGGGATCAAAAGGAATAATCATGCATCAGCCTCCCCAGTGCCTGCTTAAAGGCACCACAGACACTGTGGGACCAGCAAGCTCTGCTCTCTTAATTTCACTGACCCCACTGAACCCTAAGGCTTCCCTCTACAGGCATCCAATCCAGCACTGCCATAGTTGTGTCACATCTAGCCCGTAGGTACCAGCCCCATGTGACTTAATAATGCATATTTCCTGAGCAGAGGAATTAAGAAAGCTTAGTTTCCCATGGCTCTCTGCCTTATGTCTGCATTCCTTGGTGCTAGAGAAAACATAAAATGAGTGAGCAGTGCCATTCTGAAGGTGGGATCTCCAAAGGACATCCCAGAAGGGTGAATTCTCTAGTCACCAAAAGGGACATATTGCTAAAAAACCTTTTTCTGTTGCTTGACCTTTGATTTTAGATTGTCTGGAGGAGTGAGACCTTTACTCTTATAAATTAATCCAACAGGTTAAAAGTTACTAATGGGCAATGGGAAATGGACAAATTGGCACACACAAATGCACGCCCAAAGCAGAATGCTGGAAGACTAATTGCAAAAAGAAAATACAAAAAAAAAAAAAAGGTGATTTGAATGAAAATTTTGCTAGTGGGTGGAGAAGAGCTTCTTATTGATTCTTCCTGCCTCTCCATCTATCGCCCCCTCATCATCTTCTACAACTACTTTGCCATTTCTGAAGGTCAGGCTAAATCTCAACATATGCTTTTAATTTGAGGTCTTAAGGCAGCATTTCCCAAACTAGGAAATCTGGAAGCAAGCCTGGAAGTGCAAATAGGAGTGGAGTCGTGAATGGAAAAGTTTGGCAACTGTGGTATAAAGCTTACTCATTCCACCCAACCAGACTTTCAGCAAGATGTGCTCGGTTTACAACTGAATTAAGCAGTTCCTTGCATTGATGGCCTTCAGAAAAAGGCATCTGGTAGAGCTGTGCTGTCTGTTCTGCCCTCTGAGTTGCAGCCCTCATTATAAAACTCAAATATTTTAATCAATATTTAGTCTTTCCTGTGCAATAGATCTTGCAACAAAAATCTCAGTGGAAATTCTGCTATAAGAACAAACAACCCTACTCCCTTCCCCATCTCCCCTGTGGGCACTGGCTCTTTCACAAAATGGTCTCATGTATAAAGGCAAGTGCAGGGCTGTCACTGTGTGATCTGATGAAAGGATGGAACCCTGCTGCTGGTGATGTTGAAATTATCTCATAATTATTGGCTGAAATTCTGTCCTTGCAGTCAGTGGCAAAAATTCCCTGGCAGCCCATGTGGGAGACAGGGATTTCCCTCTTGTCATAGTCTGTGGAGGGTGAATTTCTCAGTGTGGGTGTGTTTGTGGTTAGTGTTGCTGCAGTTGTATTGTGAGTGGTTTTAAGAAATTCCCCGTCCCCAAATTTCAGTGTAATGGACAAAATAATGCACTGGTTCTAACTCAGTCTTCTGATTACTGGTTGTATGATTTGGGGTATCAAAGCAGAAAACTTCAACAGGGATTTTTGTGGGGAAAAGGAAGGACAAAAAAAGAGTATGATCCATGGACTCTTTCCAGGGAGTGCTTCATGTATAAACTTGCTTTTTGTTTTGTTTTGTTTTGTTTTGTTTTAATTTTTCATGCCTTTAAAAAAATGTTTACTCCCATTTACCTCCATTTGGAACTGTCCTCAAAAAAAAAAAAAAAGGAAAAAATCCACGCCTGTTATATTTAAGCGGACTAGGAGACTAGGAGTAAATGACTGACATGCTCAAGTGATTTGAGACCTTTATCATGACTCTGCCTACTGTTGTGACATTTAAGTCTTGAATGGTTCCATTTTCAATCAGGTATCCAACCTGAAATGTTTTTATACCACTGCTGTGCACACAGATCCTGTGGATAATTGCTATAATCGCCTCACATTTGCAAATGCTCTTTGGGGACTTGAACCCAGGTCTTGCTCCTGCTCTATTACACAGGAAGTAGAAGGAGCAACGCTCCTAGTTCACAATAGCATTGGTGAGGAGTAGTTACTCTGAACTCTCAATTATATGCAGAAAATCTGCACATCCTGCCCAATTAAGATTTCTTTTTCCCATGGAGCAGGTTCTAAATTTTTAAATAGTTTGATTGGAATTCTAAAAGCAGCAAGAGAGAAGATTAATCTTGTTAATAATTAGAAAGCTGAATGCTAACATTTTTCCCCCATAGGAGCTGCCTCAACGTTATTACTCTCACAGCTAACAGCAGTTATAGTCTGTGTGTAAGGAACCTGATATACATGTAAAATTGACCAACAGTTTGCTTAAAGTGAGGAGTTTAATTGTGTCTGCCTCTTGATTTGCACTACAAAATGGAAGGATACAGGGACAAGGTAAAACAATTGATCCCATGACTGAAATGGCCAACCTACATCTTTGCTTTCCTTGTGGTATAAGGAAATGTTGCCTCTAAGCCACATCCTCTGTAAACCAATACAGGGAAATGTGCAAGCCCCTCTGACAACTGAGGATGTGTTAGGTGTTGTTCAAACATGCTTTTTGCACTCTCTGCTTTCTGGATAAGTCTAACACAGTTCAGTGCGGGCAGAGTAACCCAGAGCACGAGGCAAAAATCCCTTTTGATGGGTTCTTCCAGTACAGAGGTTCCCAAATACAGTTCATTTGTCAGGATCGCTTTTTCTCTTCCTCTAGGTCTTTGGCATAGGGCTTTCAGAGGCCTTACACATAGCCATCAAAATTGCCATCTAAATATCTGTTTAAAAAATTAATTCTTATTTCTATAATAGTGGAGATCCTGTAACTTCTTACAACCTTGTCAGAGTAGCAAGAGAGCAGAGTATGGGATAACTGCAAGTCTAGTTGTCAGGTGGTGACTTTTTGTTTTTTATTCTGACTAGACTTTTGAACTAAGGTCCTTCTCTTCACTTGTGAGCATGCTGATTACTAATAAAAAATTATCCCTCTTTTTCTTTCTCTCGAATTGCAATATTTAATTAAATATTGGAGAGAACACTGCCAACACAGATGGCTGGCAGATATACCAGTCCACCTTTGCTGCCACCGTATGCAACAAATGAGACAGGAATTAAGGGTTCCTTTCTAAAGTGGAGATACAAAAAAAAAAATAATGTATCATAATGCAGAAGGGAGATTATGATGATGGTACACTAACAATAAGTTGGTTATTTCTTTTTGGTTTTGTGCTTAACTACTTGAATAATTGTATTTAAATACATGTCACAAAGAATGTGTGTTTATATGCATATATAACATTTATTAAAAATGTTAGATCAGGCAAAAAAATCTTATTTTCTTAGCTACAAAAGAATTTTAAAAACAAAAGAAACATTCACCAGGTTTCTCCCTCATTTAAAAGACATCATGGTCCACTATTCAACTCCAGTAACATACACTGGGTGAACTGAGATTAAAAGCATTATTCTCCTCTTTCTGACCAATTTATACTAAAATAATCATACATTTTAAAAATGAATGTCATAAAACTGGAATTTTAAAAATATTTTTACAAGTTGTTGACTTTTTTGCTATGTGATAAATTAAGGTATTAATCACAATAGATCATTACTGTTTTCCCAGCAGTTTCACTTCTCATAAAAAGGATTTTTTTCTGTTCAAAATATCCCAACTACTTACTAAATATCAAAACAATTTAAAATTGTGTAATATTCCATACATGATTTATATAATTTCTTTGCTCCATTAATGGAGCTTAAATTATGAAATATGAGAATTGCAGAAAAATATTTGTGATGAGCAGTATGATACAGTAGAAGGAAAGCCCGAGGGAACCTGAGTTATTATTCCTCCATCTTGAGGCTTTGGTCTTTCTTGCATCTAAAGAAAGGCATTTCTTTTTATGTAAATTTCAGTCTGAGATAATGTACAGGTGAATTCACTGGTAAAACTGAAGAAGGGGGTTTTGAAAGCTATTAAAGCCTTGCATAACTGTATGTCTTTTTCTGGTCTGTGTATTTCTTCAAAGATGGAGAGAGATAATAAATCACACATTATATTTCAGAAAAAGTTGTATCATGTCCAGAAGTTTCCTATTTTTTCCAGCTTTTTCCATAGATCAGAATTGGCTTCTTAGTTACGAATGAATATGAACTCAGATTTCTTTTCTTAAATAAATGGATTTTAGACAGACTTTTCCTTGAGTAAATCTAGCACAATGACTGAATTGATGTTTAAACTTTATTTTTTTTATTTCAACATAAAAATATAAGGGAAAAAGACTCTATAGCCCAATGATATTTCTGTTCACTGAATATCAAGGGCTTTTTAATAGAAAAAAATCCATATGAGTGCTTACGAAAGAGAATATTCATAAAGAATAACGTTTACATTTTGTAAGTATATCCTTCACAAGAGGTGCCGTTGTGAAGGACAGAACTCAAAGTTACATGACCAATCATCAACAGTGGTCAAGGCATGACAGTAAGTTTTACAACAGCATTCATTTAATCTTCTACAGAAGTTTAGAATATCTAGAAGTTGTCATAGTGTATTTTAAAAATATAACAAAAATTATAGTTGTGAATTACCATCATCAAACATAATTGTACACGATCATCGCTATCACAGCAGTGCAAGTTAATGTCTCATATTAGCAGTTAATCACATACCTTAAATGGGTCCGTGGTGCATTTTTATGAACTCTTTAATGTGCATTGGTGAAGAATGCAAATTGTGGAGAAGAAAAGAACTTAGGCAAAACCATTTTCTTGTTAATTTCAATATAGAAAGCCAAAAAGCTGAAAGTGGTCAGAGCATTTAAGCAGACATTAAACGTTCACTAGATTACAGAGGTTTTTTCCTAGATTGGGTGCTGCACTTTACAAAGGAGTGCTTCAAAAGCTGTCAGAATGAGGTGGGAAATTCAAAACTTATATGGAAATAGCTTCAGGGTAACAATTCATGAGACACCTCATGAAAGAACATGAAGTAGTTTCTCACACAGAAATTTGTAGCTTCAATAGGTGATTATTATGCTGTGTATATTTTTGCAGTCTTTGTAGGCAAGGTTCAAAGACTGAAAAGGGAAAAGACAATTTCCTTCAGTACTATAGAAGAAATAATTTCACAAGTGATTAAAATTTTGTCTTTAATCAGAAAATCTGAGTTTGTGAGTGTATATACGCATAATTTATAACAGACAACTGGACATTTTCAAAATATTTTTTTAGAACAAGACACTGAACATTTTCGGTCCTTTCAAAGGGGGGTTAGACATTGCTGTTAACACAGATGGATGTGCTGAAGGAGGACAGGGCAGTAGTGCAGGTCAGACCAGGGCAGTGGAGACCAGACCAGAGGGCAGCTGTGGTCCAAGACATCAGTGCAACACTTGGTCAGCAGCAGAGGGAGGAGATGAACAGGTCATGGCACTACAGAGACAATGACTGGGAGGAGATTACTTGCAGAGATCCTGTAGGGTCAAAATCCCAGTCCCATCTGTGCAGACGGAAGAACAAGCAGTGGCTGAAGTCAAGTAGAGGGTGAACAGGGACTCCAGCCAGATAGGAACTGGGAAATGGTGATTTTTGGTATGAAAAAGGATGTTTCTCCTTACAAGTGTTTGGTTGGAATAGTGGGATCTGGAAGCAGGGAAAGAATGGGCACTGCTGGGGAAGTACCCAAAGTGATTGCGCCTGATTCAGGTGATAGAGCCAGTGCCTCAGGCAGGAAGGGTAAAGGATGATGGAAGTCATCTATGAATAAGATTTCTGCCTTGGGACATTTTTTTGGAGTACCTGAGCCCTAAATCTATAACATTGTCAATATTTTTCTGAGGTTCATCTGGGACTCTGGCTATTACTGATTGCTGCTTATTCTTGTGGGTATTGTGACACCACCAACAGAGACTTTGAGCAGATCAAGGGTCACTACTTGAATTTAGAATGATGGGTAAAGAGAAACTGTTGGTGTTTTCCTCAAACCTGCTGCTCAAGGGGAAGCAGCCAGAGAGGAACTGTGGATCTTGTGGATGAGCACTTGGCTCTGTGGTGGGCAGGGGTCTGTCTTCCACAGGAATGGGAAATTTTTAATGACTAGAAAAGAGCAAATGCTACAGCTGTTTTTAAAACAAACCAGATGAAAGATCCAGGGAACAGCAGCCCAGTCAGATTTACATCACTCCTGTGGATGACTATGGAAAGCACTCCCCTGAAAGTCATTTCCAGACACATGGAAGATAAGAAGGAGACTGGGAGAACCCAGTCACACCGATGGAAGAGGAGGCCTGGCCAACCTGATTGCCCTCTATGTTGAAATGATTGGCTCAGTGGCTGAGAGGGGGTGTGTTTGATTTTAGCAAAGCTTTTGACAGGATGTCCCATGGCATCCTTGTAGTCAAGCTGATAGTTATGGGCTAGATGATGGGTTGTAGATGATGGGTTGTAAAGGGAGTAAAAGACTGGCTGTGTTGCAGTGTTCAGCGAGTGTTGGTCAATTTTGAAAGTATGACTGGCTGACAGGTATGGGTGGCCTCAGGAGCTGATGTTGAGGCAGTTAGTGTTTGATATCTTCATTGAATGGGCTGGACGATGAAATGGGATTGTTCTCCTTCAGGTTCACAGAACTGCCACTCAAAGAGACCTTGACAAGCTGGAGTAGCAGCTGCAGAAGTCTTATGAAGCTGGATGAAAACAAATGCAAAGTTCATGGGGAGTGACTGGCTGGGAGCAGCTCTGCAGGGAGCCCTGAGGGACTGTGACTGAACACAAAACAGAGGGATGGCATTGCAGAAATGAGCATAAGTGTGCGCTGGGACACACTAGTGAGCCACAAGTAGCCAGCAGGCAAAGACAATATCTTACCACCCTCTATTCAGCTTTCATGAGGCTTCATCTGAAATACTGTGCCCAATTTTGGCATGTTTCCCACGTGTTGGATGGTAAAGTGGAGAAGGCCCAGCAGCAGTCCAGTGAGATGGGATGTTGTGTGAAGCACAGGGAATAGCTGGAAAGAAACGGGAATGTAACTTCTTCCTGTGATAACTTGATGGTTATACAGAAGATTTCCAGGCTCTCCTCTGAGATCCACAGTGAAAGGGTAAGAATAACCTTAATAATACGTATAATTAAAATTTTGGCTAGGTATATAAAAAAGTTATAATGAGAATGGTTAAACACCACAACAGGTTGCCCAGCAAGCTTGTGGAATCTACAGCTTTGGAAATACTAAAAAATTGACTGGAAAAAGCACTGAGCAAATTGATTTGATCTTATGGATGCATCTGGTTTAGCAGTGTTGTACTAAATGACCTCCAAAGGTCACTTCCAAAAAATTATTCTATTATTCTATATTCAATTTATATCTATGCACTCTTGAGTGTGGAGGATATTTTACATCCTACTCCAGTCTAGACATGAAACTTATGGCCACAAATAATTAGTACTCTAATTAGGATGAGAGAACTTTCTGCATCTGAGTCTCTCTGACTCTCATTGACTAGCAGATAATTTTTATGTGTATGAGAGAAATCTATTATGCATGAAAGCTTCCAACAATGCAAATGTTTATGATCCTGATACAGAGAAACCATATGTAAGCAGATGATTCATGAGATTCAGGCTTCTGTTCTGTGTTTCAATCATGTCTGATTTATGAATTGTAAACAGTGGATCCAAACACATCCTAGTTGTCAGTGGTCCTTGTGAGGCAGTAAATATCATGAATTTCAAACTGTTTAAAAATCTTTCAAAACTGCTCAGCATGCAACTGCTTTTGTAGTTACATGAGCTTTTAAAATGCACATTTCCTGAAAGGCAAGCAAGCGGGAATAATTACTATTCATTTTTTTCCTCTCAGCTTAGAGAGTTAAATTGTACTCAACAGTTATTTCTCCCTAGTGCATGATACAGCAGAAATCCTTCCAGGGCAAATGCACTGCAATCACAGAGTTGGCTTCAACAGCAGAAGCACTAAAAGAAGTAATTCAGATTAATGAATGGATGATGTAGATACACTCTGTCAGCACTGTTTGCTACAGGGATCTCCTAAAGCTCTGGAAATTAAGACTTCCTCTGGAAAGTTTGTTTGCTTAGCCTGTGGTTGCTACTGAGAATCTGTTCTTTTAAGGACCCTATTTCTCCCCACTCCATTGACTTCAGAAAGATTACATTTTCCTTTTGTGCATGAAAAGGGTGGACATTGCAAATCACAAAACTAAAGTGTCAAAAGACTTCATCACTGTCAGCAAGAAGCTCGTGATGTTTTCCCGAGGAACAACCCACACATTCATCTGTCTTTAATAAAAGCAGATCTGCCTGGCTGTATCGGCTGATGTGCTGTGCTTGCCTTGGAACAAGAATCATGTGTTGTTTTTTTTTCAGTGGGAGGGTTTTCAAGATTTATGGGTGTGCTGAGAAAACATGGGAGGAATCTGCCTGGAGGGCTGATGGATCTCCATGGAGTGAAAGATGTACTCAATGAAGTGTATTTATACACACTGTCCTTGGCTTGCAGTGCAGCTTTCCAAGGGTAAGCCTCGCCCAGCCTCTTGAGAAACAACTTGTTTAGTAGTTTCTTCTCCATATGATTTGTTAATTTATGAGAACAGAATTGTTGAGACTTGTTGCAGAAATGTGAGTAATCCTATTAATGGATGTGGCTGTGAAATAGGAGGTTGTGGGAAACAAGATCTTGAGGTTGTGAAACAAAAATTTCCCTATACCTTAACATGCGTAAATGTTCCAGGAGTTAAGTGAGGTGTTATAAGAAGGTCCTACAACATTTTATAAGAAATTCTTGAGAAATTAAAAAGAAAATTGTGCTTTGGAAATGTTCAGACTAATTAGGTACAATGAAGAAATTCTTTATAGAAGATGCCAGTAATAATTTGATACAGTAAAAACAGAAAACCTAACTGGGCCAAAAGGAAAAGTTTGGCATAATATAAGCAATTAGCCATTTAACCACAAACACTGCATACTGGTCTAATCTCATTCCTAGAACTAAACTATGAAGTGTGTATATGCTCTTTTAGGAGAGAGCTCAATATTATGTTTTTGGTCCCATCATGCTTTAATCCTGCCCTCTGACCTCAATAATCTAGTCATTACTAGAGTCATTTAAGATCATGACATATATTCCAATCTCTTCTGTCATGCAAAGTAGCAGAGATTTAACCTCTGGGACTCCAGCCTTCTGTGCTATCTTAGAAAGTAATGTATCTTCCTTTCTTTCTTTTTAAATATCCTGTGTTTGCATAACATATTCAGAATTTTGCTAAAAGAAGAAAGAATCATAGCTACTAACATCATGAGTATGACTAAAAGGTCTCATATTTCTCCCGCATAAGCATTTTGTATTTTGTACCTGGTATCCACCACTTAAGTGTTCCAGTCACTCGATATGAATATAAAAAGAAAACATCCCATCCTTATGGAATCACAAAATTCATCACTCTCTATGAAAAAACCTTTCTATTCATAGAGTTTTTAGGAGGCTGCAGGTCAGATAACAATAGCTAAAATCATTCCTAGCTACAAGGTAACTCACTGACATCATTAGCTGCATTAAATTGGAGATTTATTAGTGCTGAACCATCAGTTTCAGGTGAAATTTTTAAAGGTGCTCTAGCCAAACTAGGAATTCTGATATTCACAGGACTGAAGATCACAGTTGATACCTCTGCAGTTAGTAGTAGAAATAGGAGGAGCTTAGGAAGCTTGGGTTTCTAGAAACATTGCTAGCAGTTTTAGGAAAAAAAAAATCTCAAAGAACTGGGAATCAGACTTATGCACACAGCTGAAACAGGGTTTAATCTCATTCTGGCTGTGTTACAATAACATTTAAAATGTTTAATAGCATTTAACACCTATTTTGTGTACATAGAAGATATGCTAGTTGGCATCTTTAGTTCTATATATGTTAGCAATGAAAACAGACTGGATTATGACCTTAACCACAATCCCTCTCCCCTCTCATTAAAAAATGAGTCTTTCTTAATCTTAATATCTTCTACAGTTCTTTCTAAATGTATAGGTGGATTCCTACCTGCAATTGTCAAACCTTTTTACCAGCTGTACAGCTCAGGTAACACCTCAGGTTGTAGCTTTATTTTATTACCTTGAGAGTTGTTCTGTAATTAGCCAATGCACAGAACAAGCTCATAACTATAAAGTCCCTCAGTATCTATTACTATGCCTGTTTTGATATAACTGTGCCTTTTAAAATAGGTGAGTTATTGACCTTATTGACTTAACATTTCCACTGCAACTACTGCTAAATAAAGTTGAGGGGGAAAAAATAAAAAAGCCAGGTCTTTATGGGAAAAGTATTTACCTAAGTGTTTGCTAACTGAAGCTGATATTCAGTATTGATGGATGGGAAAATAAGTCTTTCAGTCTAAGCTGTAGGTAGGATATCTCCAGATGTCAGCAGCACAGAGACCTACCAGTGTCATATCCATAAAGCATCAGGGAGTCTACTTCAGAGTTCAGGAAATTTGTGAATTTAAGTCTGCCTACACCAGCTCCATTAGTGAACCCTGATTTTAACCCAAATTAAGGATAAATTCAGTTTTGCATTATCCTGTGGAACAAAACTTTGTATTTTGCACAGAGACAATTCAAAGAAAAAACACAGCTCAGATGTGTCTGAGAAATTGAGCCTAGTCAAATCTGTACCAGAGCCAGCAACAGCTGTAGGTCCTCTCTGTAGCAGCATATAATGCTGTCAATGCCTACACACCCAGCAGAGGTTACAAAAGCTCTTGAGAAATCTGCAAGATGGGTTTTACACACATCCCCAAACTGAACTGGCACCTGTCACGAAAAGTATTGACCTTCAAGAAGCATCTCATGGTGATCATGATATGCAGGAAAACAGCTCAATGTTTGAAACAAAAGAAGTTGAGGATTGCTTGTTTATAAGCACCTGCAATGTTTCAAATGTTCATTGTTGTATGCTAATTCTCTCATACTATTCTTTTATTTTGCTGATTCTTGTACAGAATGTTATTGGGTTTAGTTCACCTAATCTTGAAGCATGGATGAGCACTGGTTTCTGAATGCCTGTGGAGCTGCAGAGCCCACAGATTATTAACAGACTCCCAGATGTCAGCTCAGAGAACATCTTTATCTTAGCATTAGCATTTTCTGAAGCCAGTGGCCACTATAATGCCAGTCAGAAATAAAGACTTTTGTGCTGCCTTCCAGACAGTTGGAAGATGTTCAGACACTATTATTTAAGAACAGAAGAGAGAGAAAATTAAACAAGGGCCACATAGCAGCTCTGAAGTTCAACAGAAGAAATCTCTGTTTCTTGGCTTACTCAAGTTAACCATCATCTAGTGCTGTGCTTGTTTTCTTGCACATTCTGATTGTTTTTATTGCATCTGTTTAGAAAAAAATGCACTAAATTCCTACTGAAGTATAATTCTATGGGAAGCCTGATACAAGATAACATTAGAACTGAGTTCTGCCAGACTGGAAAGCCAAAAAGAACTTGAGTGGTGATTTTGGTTTTCTTCATTGTGAACCTATTGCCTCTAATAAAAGATTTCGCTTCATAAAGAGCTGCAAAGATGCATACAAAAAGATTAATCCCTGACAAAAAGATGAATTTAGATAGAAAAGTCAGGCCAAAACAGAAAAATTGTTCTAATGCTTTCAGATGTTTCACATCATCTATTTTGGACTCTGCTCTCTCATGATACTACTTAATGGACTTAAAGGAAGGGGGAGTGAAGAAGGAGTGACCAGATCTGTTGAGTGTTAAGAAGCCATTTAAATGAATCTTAATTTCCTAAAGTTAAGGACATTTCACTCACTCTAAGAGTAACAGCGTTCAAGACAAATTTTGCAAATTTATGAACACATCTTCAGAATATATGAAATATGATAATTTCACATGATCTTTGAGCCATTGAACATGCAGGGATGAGGGAGGCTGCAGGCTTTTCAGAGACCCACAGAGAACTGGAGGGATGAGATGATGCTGTTCATGGGCACACCTCCCCTCCAACACCCTTGTCCTTGACTATACCAGTGCCAGTGCTGTATAAACAGGTTCATTATTGGACTACTCTTCTTCCACATGTCTGCATGAACCTCTCTCTATTTTTTCAATCTCAGGAGATACAGAGAAAAATAATTTACTTTAAAGGATTTTTCTCTGAAAATAAATCTCCTTACAGAATGTTTCACATGTTTCACATTTGCACGATTTCTTTTTCCTTTACCTTTTTCTTTTTGGCAAATATTTTCCTCGTCTTGTTGGTGAATGTTAAGGGAAGAAGTAAGATCCAACTAGTCTGACATTTAAAACCAAATGTCTCAAGGTAAGAATAAGAACAGCTGTCAGTAGGAATTAGCAGAAGCCAGCACTTGAGAAGAGGTTGGTATTTGACAGTGTTCATGAATACATTTCACACTGAAGATGTTACCTTTCAAACTTTAGGTTTCCCTTTTCTTTTTAAGCAATGTCTGGCCTTACTCACCCTTTTAATGTTATGAAGTGTTACAATATTTTATACATGACAAGCGTGAGGGAAGAACCCTATTATCATTCTCCCATGTACGTGTTGTAACATGAATTAATGCAAGGAGGGAAATATTCATCCATTTCATGAGGACAGCTGAAACATTTGCTGCCAAAATTCCTTGCCTGTCATTTATTACTGACATTGAGAACATTTTTTACGCACTTGTGAAAAAGCTTTCGTAAAAACATTGGAGTTTATGAATTGCTTGCAAATTTGCAGCTGATAAAGGTGAATTTTTAATACCTTGCAGGGCTTAGATTTTTCTGTGTATTTAGAAGTAATCTGTACATTTAAATTGCCTTACATGGCAATTTAGATTTGCTCATAATGTGCTACATGCTCAGTGACGTTTTCCTTGTGCTGTTATTCCAGTTAGCAGTTAGGTCAGTGCATACTTATGTCTCCTGCAGAGAAACTCAGCTCAGGAGGAGGAAATCCTTTGAAATTCGTCAAGGTTTCCAAATTCCTTTTGTAAGAAGAATAAATATTTTGAGGAGCTCTTATGCAGCCTACTGTTAAAGCACAGGGAATACTCATCAGATTACAGTATAATTACCATATTCATTAATTAAGTCTGCAGTGCACTAAACTATTTTGACAGATTTTCTCTGACTCAAAGGGAAACTGAGGGTCTTCATTTTCTCAGGGTTGCTTAGTAGCCTATAGAATTTTAAATTGTATCAGGGAAACAGAAATATTTTAGAAAATCTGAATATTTTAAAATTAAACTGTAATTTTATTAAATCCCTTTATTTCTAGAACATTTTCCAGACATTTTTAAAAGAAAAAGAAGCCATGCAAAACATCAGTGAAATTTGCAGGGGTCAATATGTATGTCAGAGAGTAAATCAAAACAGAAAGTTGTCCTTGAAGGAGATGTAGTTCAGGACAAAAATCAGGAATTTTCTGCAATAAAACATTTCCACCTGCAAAGAGGAAACTTATCAGAACTGAAGCTTTCCAAAGGAACATGTCAAATTTGACAAAACCATCACATGGAAGGTCTGGTAGAAGTCAAAGACAAACCAGGAGAGAGAGATAGAGCGAGAGAGAGAGAGAAAGAGAGAGAGAGAGGGAGGGAGAGAAATGCTGTGAACCAGGATAACCCAGACCATTCCCTAGCCCTGAAGAACTACTGCATGATGTTTTGCTGTCTAATCAAATGCACTTCCCTGAAAACAGCAAAATGCCTCCAAGCTATCTCTTGGACACCAAACCAGGCCTGGCCACTGTGTGAGACAGGACAAATTTTAAGCAAAACCTATGTAGTGAGTGTGCTATTAATTGAATGGTAAAGATGATGATGTAGTTCTTGCTGTTAAGAGATTAAAAAGGATTAACTATCCTCACAATGTATTTTATGTTTTATTTACAAACAAGTGTAAATGTTGTTTCCTGAGTATCAACCTGACTGTAGAAATATGCTTTGTAGTTCTTACCAGTCTGTGAAAGAGAGAAAAATAAAATGTAAAACTATAAATATCAAAGTCTTTATTTTCCCAAATTTTCCCTATTGCCTAAGCACTACACTGGTTTACAGCCTTCCTGAGTGTTTGATATGCAAGAACTCAACACTTACATAAAACCAGAACTATATGCATTTTATTGGATGTGATGTACATTTCTTACACTTTACCCAAAATATCTCACAGCCAGTATTGCTGTACCTGTCTTTGGCTTTTCCACATAGACCTCAAAGGAGCAAAGATACAGAGACACATATATTTGTATCCCCAGGTATTTCCAAATATATCCATCCTTGTTTTAGTATATTGCTTTTTATGACTATTTGTTCCTTGCCTTCTTTATTCTGGCACAGTTTCTGGCAGATAAAAATATCTATTGAAATTGGTTCTCTCTCTCTCTCTTTTTTTTTTTTTTTAATAGTTTCTCCCTGTTCAGTTTGTCCTCTCACTAACAGCTGTGGGCAGTTTCTCATACAGTTGTGTGTTCCAAAGCGTTTTTTGAGAATTTCAGTTGGAAAAGATGGGAGAGGTGAGTCTTAGGGGGGGAAGCAAGGCAGTACCACTTTAGTGACAACGCCAAAAGTGGTGAGTACACATGAATATTGCTTTATATAAATTTTAATCCACCCATGCTATTTAACAGGAATTCACATACTGATCCAGCAACATTAAAGCAAGAATCTGTTTTGGTAAGACCCAATGTCTGGCTCATTTCATTTTAGCCATTGAAGATGTCTACCTGTCTTCAGCATAACTAATGCAGGTCTTCGAGGTTTGTCTTATGCTGAAGTGCTTAGCTGAAAGGAGATAGGGATTATTCTGCTGAATAAGCCTGTTATGGCAGGTCAGCCAACAGAAAATCTGTTTTACACAGATTTGGAAAAATATAACCATGTTGTTCTTAATTCATTCAGTATTTACAGGCACATTTAATGGGGTGTTGTACTTAGATGAGAAATAAGGATAGTCTATAACTTCTTTGGACCTTAAAATGCCTTCTTGAATTAAAACTATTAAAATACAATATTAAAATAATGTTCTATTTCTCAGGACATTCTGCATCTCTTAGTTTCTGTGACTGCAGTATCATGGTACTAAAAAATTTTGTTCTTCTTTCCTTCTCTGACCCTGCTCTGGAAAGCGTTTTCCTTCTTCCTACCAATAGGTTGTTGCCCCTTGAGCTGTGACATGACAAACCTTTGGGGAGGGGAGGATGCTGTAGATAGGATCATGAAAACCTCTGAGTTAAACTTCCAGGAACAATAAGAGTGCTGATAAGGAATGCAATAAGTTGGCCCTGCACAAAAAAAAAGCTGCCATCTCTTGAAGCTATATTTTTTACTCAAATAAATCAGAACACAAGAACATGTTGCACAGCTAATGCTTCAAGGCTGATTAAGGATAGCTGGTACTTTTAAGTACATTTAGGGCATAAAAGCATCCTAATGTTCTTGAATAGTAAATTCTGTGTAAAATGTGGCAAAAAGAGG
>NW_005054422.1:2255494-2308488 GCF_000277835.1 Geospiza fortis
TGAAATCTCTACTTCCCATTCTTTTTCTGACAGCTTGTCTTTTTTAAGGTCATATCCTCCCATAAAATTGAAAGATGCACAGAAATATTCTGACAATTTTTTTTTTCTAAATAAACGATGCTATTTTTTCCCACTGTAAGTGTTTTTCAAGGTGAAACTGATATGCTTATACATTTCCAATAAGAAAAAGAAATTAGCTCTAAACATGTACTTTACTGAGTGCAGCATAAGCATAGTTTCTACAGTAATTTCTGATAAGAATATACATCAGTACATATTTGAGATCACTGCAGCTTCAAATATTTAAGTAACCCTCTGGGAAAGGTCATAGTTTTCCAAAATACAGATCCAGAACTCCCTCTCATGCTCACAGCATCAGTAGATACTCCTCAGTAGATGTTCTAGCACCCCCTCCTCCCTCCCACCTCCATAGTGATTTACAAGCAGCTTAAGGGTCCCCTGGTTGTTAGAGCAGTATTTATGTCCTCCCAGCCTGCCAGAGTGACAGGGCTCCAGTGAGGAGGTCAGGTTGTGGTGCAGGGTCTCCAGCTTGCTGAGCATCCATCCTTCTGCTGCGCGGCCCCATCCCGGCACGGCCGTTGCTATGGAAGCAGCACAGAGCAGGATCTGACAGACTGGAGGTGCTGGGGGGACAATTCCTCATCTATAGGGACATAGCAGAGCTCTCCTGTAAACTTATAGTACCTACCACTTCACTGGGACTGGATGGTCCTATATCCTGTACTTCCTGGAAACCACGAGGATTATGACTTCTGCTTCCTATGAGGGTGAGCAAAGAGAGATTTTGCACATCTGGATCTGATTCCCTCTAAGCTTCAGTATCCCATGCATTTGAGACTTGTCTTTCTTTTGTATAAATTCTACATGCTTTTCCATGTTTTCCAGTGGGAGGTAACACAAGGCAGAGGTGGATGAAATGGATGACCTTCTGCCAAACCTTCCTGTCACTCCACAAAATCATTCCCTACTTGGGAAGCTGTCAGCCCAGGAGTGAGTCCTGCCCCTGGCCAGCCCCGGGAGCTGCTTCAGCTCAGATGCTTCAGTCTTTCAGAGTAGGGGAGATCAAGTACACACTGATACATTACTATAGTGACCAGGCACTTTCCAGTCCCTTGCTGAGGTCATCTCTAGAAAGGGACTAATTTGCCAAGACCTAATCCTTTACTGAATATTCTAAACTCAGTTCTCCTAAAATTGATTAAGCTTATTAAACAGTATTCCTTAAAAATCTACATTTGCAATAGTGAGAAATTATTTTCTCAATATCATAGGCAAGATTTAGCTCACAGGTTAAAATGGCCAGATAGAAAAGTCTATATGTGAGGCAGATGTCTGAGATGTGTTAATTGAAGATCTCCTGCACATCCTCTTTCCCGTGTTATAAAGATCAAGAATAAGGCAACACTCTTATTTTTATTCTACTATCTAGAATTTGTTAGTTAGCAGTTTTTTACAGGAATCATCTCATTCAGTTACATCTATCTTAAAATGATATATTTAATTTAAGACTGGTTTTGGAGTTGCTGTAGGGAGCTATTTCTCAACCAGAATCATAATACAGTATTTCTGGAGTGTGAATTCAGTTTCTTTAGACTATCTTTTTTAACGGATAAGACGGTTGATTTCTGAAGGATTGTACCTCACATCCTCAATTACATACAAATAAAAACTAGTGTCAACAGGATGTTAATTTTTTTTAGCTAAATTAACCTGACCGAAACATCAGGTCCCTAATACAACTAACTACCTGTACTTCCACCTGGTAGTTATAGAGACAAAAAATTTTAGATGATCAGAGCCACCAATCTTGGGCACAAAAGTTTTGATGTTTAGATCAATCTACAGGGCTTCCAAGTTTCTACCAGGAGAAGAAATCCAACACTGCTTCTTATGGGAAAGAAATAACATTATGCAGGACTAGTGTGTTTATCTAATAATAATTTGAAGGACCAAGAAACAAGTGACATTTCAGTTTGTGGGGAAATAAAATAATTTGCATGAAATCAAGAATTCATTTCCTTTTGCCTACCAAATGATGTCCCATAATTCAGTGTCAAAATAGTGGCTTCTGTGGAATGGAGGTGATTTACAGCTGACAAATTCCTCCTGGAGGACCCACCACATAATGAGATTTCACTGGGAGTCATTCTCATGTGAATCTGGCTTAAAGCCAGAACAGTTGGAATCTCTGGGGTTTGTTGAAAATTGGGTTGGATTTCTTGGTAGTTTTTCTTTCTGGTTTTCAGAAGGGACTTCCAGCAGCAATGAAATCTGGAATTGCTTCAGCTCTCAGCATCTCCATGCTTCCCAAAATAAAAAGGGCCTCTGTTTGTAGATATCTCCTTACATTTTTTATTATTATTGCAACACTTGCATGTAGACTTATTCGTGAACTGAATTACTTTTTGTAAAGTATCTTTTTGTGACACAGCATGTGTTTTAAAGAAAAACAAAAGCATCAAAAACCATATACAAAAATCTAGTTGGATGGAAGAAAGTTTGGCAAGTAAAGTACATTTTCTGCATTTTCTCTTTTAGAAGATTATGATTACATGTAATCTCACACCCCTGAGCAGATGCTATCTGTTTTCCCTTCCGGAGCTTTAGGCTGCAACCACCAGGAGACATAAAGGAGACAGAGGAAGCTGTGAAGGACTGCAAGGCCTTCTTAACATAGTTTTTTAATAAAAACAAACCAAAACAAATAAACAAAAATCCAACCAACCAACCAACCAAAACCCAAAGAAACCACCCACACACAAAAGCCGGAGAAGATTCATTTCTGCACTAGTTAAAATAGTAGAAGTTTGTATGAACATGTAAAATTGAATTTTAATTTTAATAAAAATTACTGAAAAAAATCCTCTTGGAAGGATTACAATACTTACCTTCAGCCTTCCCTGATGTGTGCATTAGTCCTGCGGTAGATCTTTCGCCATTGCAGCATCTCTGTTATGACTGATGGTAACGACCCTGTTATTTCTGTGGTACAAATTGATGGCAGTGGAGAACTAAGCAAATGCATTTTCTTGTGTGCATGGTGGCCTGTATTGTACTCATAAATCTGTAACTATTCATGAAAACATCTTGTAATTTCATGGTTTCTTATATGCCCCTTTCTCTATGTAATGAGCTGACGGTGAAAGGCTGTGTCAAGGTTTTACTGGAAGGACAATGCTGCAAGGATTATAAAAAATTTCAGAAGCTGTGAAGAGAGGCACAAAGGAAAAAAAAAAGAATTAATGCAGAAAAATATCAACAAGAGAAAATACAAATTCTTCTATGAAGAATATTTCTAGGTAAAGATCTTGTGTAGGAGAGCTTTAATGCATGGTTCTTCCTCCTGACGGAGACATTTGCATACACAGCCTTCAACTCTTAGAAAACACATTGATATTTAAAGAAAAGGGAACATAATCAAGAACAGTATAAGTATTGATTTGAGTATTTCCATTTGATTCTCTTGATTTTCTGTGGGCAAAAAATATTCAATTGATACCATCCAGGTTTCACTTTCTAATGCAAGAGTCTATGCATAAGTCAATAACTAGAAAGAGTACTTTAAATGTAAAAGCTCCAACAGAATGAAGAGGAATGGCCTCATCAAAAAGTGGCCAATGATCTGATAATTCAAATATTATCTTAAGAAGAGTGATCACATAGTTTGAATCTCCTGTTTCTAGCAGTAAGAGTATATTTACAGTGATGATCCCCTTTTCTAATGAGTGAGTTATTTATACTCTGACTTAAGTAAAATTTGCATGTTTTGCACAGAGCAGAACGTCTACCGCAGCAAGTTTTCCAGTTGTGAGTGAGTCTACATATTTTAGCCAGAGTTGTTCATGAATCTGAGTCTTCCAGGGCCAGAATTTTTGTCTGCTGGTGATAAATGGAATGATAAACACCTATATTGATATGTTCTCCAAATGATGCTGTCTCTAACTGATTTACCAATTAATTCAAATAGAAATTAAAAATACATTGTGAATAGTCAAAACCAAACTTTTATTAAACATACATTTATTGAAATGCTTATACCATTTTACCAATACATTAATTAACTCTGTCATGAAAAATTATCATAGAAGTGGTTGTAATCATCAGTAAAATATATTCTCCATTACATCAGGGTTATTTTTTTTAACACAAATGTTATGATTGTGAATGGCTGAATTAAGGCCTGTGGTTTGTGACTTATACAGGATTCTCAAACACTCAGTTATTTTCCACAATACTTCAGATTATTTTGCCCTTGACACCACCATTAAAATGTATTTTTCTTTTCCAAGAAACCTCGTCTAGTCTTTGTTTACCTCCAAACTTTTCTAATTGAAACTTAGTGGAAAGAAATTGTGAGCTTAACTTACTCAGTGAAAAGTTATCTACAGGTCAACATCTAATATATGTTTTACTATTCTGAAATAACCCATGTTTGAGTAGTCTGTTGGTTCATTCAGTTTATTCCTTACCATCTGATGCCAGAACTTGTAGAAAGAATACATATGTGTATTTTTCGCAGTTTATCTAATTTTTTTCACTTAAAGAGAGCTGAGAAATAATACATTTTCTTCAGTGACTAGCATGTCATGGCTCTGAGGGACTATTGATTTGAAATGTGACCTTTTTAAGAGTCAAAAAAAGACAGGAAAAAGAAATGCAACAGCATGTCAACAGCAGTTTTCACCATTTAAATCAGCAGAAGTTGTCTGAAGTACTGCTTCATCCTGCATATTTTTTCTTAGATTCTCCATAGTTTTCTCCATGCTTTTCTCCATACTTTTTTTTCCTTTTACTTTATCTTATTTTGAAAAATATTTAGCTATTGCTGTTATGTTCTCTGATGGTTTTAAGTGTGATACTTCATTAAGGTTTGAGTGGCATGGTTGTAACTTTTCTCTGTTCTCTGCTTTTTTCTTGTGTATTTTTTAATTACTCTTGTTATAAGAGGTATATAGGACATATTAGATGACACAGTTTGGCAGGTGTTCCCACCTGTTATAACTGCTGTGGTAATGACAAAACCTCCCAAAATTCTCCATTGCAGATGTGAGTAATCACCAATTTTCCTGTATGTGTCAATTTCATCTTCAATGTCTCTATTTTTTATTTCTCTAGCTCAATATAATGTATGAGGTTAAAAGGATAATATTTTTCTTCTTCAGAATTGGTATTAATTTTTCATATTTTATTGCATTTTTTTTGCTTAAAGTATCTCAGTGAAGTGTGTCTGGGATCATTGTTTAGTTCTTTAAAGATGATTTTATAAAATGCTGTTTAATGGTCTGTGATAAAATACCCAAACATAAAATTCCATTTAAGTCTCGATTAAAACTTTATCTTAAAGTGTGTCCAAAATTATATATGACTTCTGCATTATTATTAACACAACCTAAAATAAAAGATACAATTTTGGCTATCCTGAGTTCTGTTTTCATTGCCTGTTTCCTTGCATTAATGCATAATAATTAGACTTTATGGAAAGATTTAAACTTTCTCTTTTTTTTTTTTTTTTTTGATGAAGTAACATTTTCACAAGCCTCTAACATAAGATGATAATTCTAATTTTCAAAAGACAAAATTAGACATGTGAATTCAAATACCAAGAACTACCCTTCATGACTTGGAGTTGCAAAACCCCATCTGAATTCCAGAGGGTCATTATTATCCACCGCTGAAGTCAACAGAAATTTTGACCTTGACTTCAGATGATATACAGAAGAATGCTGTGAGAAAAGAGTGTAGCGAAATATGTTTCATGCTCAGTCCCTTTCCAGTGCAATGGGGACTGGTTTTTTTGCATTTAGTTCAAGAGACGCCTTTAGTATTTCTATCAGAAAAATACATAAACATCCATGGCTATGTTATGACATAAAGTATATTTCAGCTATTGCTTAATAAGAGAATTAAGATTGCATGTGCTAATTTAACTTCTAGGCTGTGAAAGTCAGTATCACTTGCTGAAAACCTTTTTTTCCTCAAAAAGAACTTCTGTGATTCATTCTTATGTTTAATAGTTATTTTAAGAATAAGATAAAATGAACAAAGGGGGTAGTCATAATATCATTGAAATTAGGAAATTCTAATGAAAGTGTTCAATAAAATGATCATCATATGATTAGCTATAATAATAGCAATAGTACTAATAATGAAATATGATTCAATAACAGAGTATACCAAAGGAAAGTATAGTCCTTAAAGAGAGTTTGTTCTGTCTCTTTTTTCATACCTCACATATTTCATTTATGCAATATAATAGCATGATTACTCATAGGTTCTTTAGATGATATTGTGAGACTTTATATATAAGCATGGGGTGATAACCAGTGTAGTAATTTGTATTTTCACATGGGAAAATTGTAGTAGCTATTATTAGATTTATTGTGACATCCAGTGATGAAATTCTTGCCTCATTAAAATAAATAGACTATTTGCTAGTTACTGCAGTAGAGCCACAGTTTCAGCCCACAACCTCAGCTCATAATTCAGAATGTCTCCACTGAGTTCATTGATTCCAAGCCAAAACACACATGCTGAAGTTCCCAGGCACTATGGAAATATCTTCCAGAAGCAGGAGACATTATCTTCCAAATAACACACAGAAGGTTAGTTCCTTGTCTATTTCAAAGGACTATAGCATGGCTTTCTAAGGCATGTATCGTCCACACAGAGGCATACAGATGATATCCTTAAGTAGTCCAAGGTAAATTGTAGTCCTTGGAAAATTGTAGTCCTCAGGGGAAAAAAAAAACTTGTTCTGTGCTTCATCTGTTCAAACTGTTCTAGAAAGGTTGAACTTGACTAAGTCCTGGAAGTCCACTCAGGAAAACAAAAGGGATACAGTGTTTGCACCAGGCCAGTGATCCTTGTCCATGTCATCATTTGAGCAGTGGTTCCTTACACAGATCTTTGAGTACACTTCATTGTAGAAGCTGTTCTTCAAATGAAATTTAGCACTAATACCGTGGCTGATGTCTATTACAGAGTAGGGATTATAATTCTAAGGGGCTTGGCTGAATTCCAGTATGAATAGCTTCATTTTGCCCACATAAATTCTACTGTAACTTCATGAATGGTACTTTGGGTCCTACATCAGGAGTGTTCTGGGCAAGAGCTGGGCTTTGGTGCATTGTTGTACTAATTCTCATTGCAGACAGAAAGTACTGCAGATGTGTGCATACTGAAGCTCAGATACAAAGCTATCAAGTTCTCTCATTTAAAATTTTTTTTACTTTGTTTTTTTTAAGCCTCTCCTCACCTCTCCCAGTTTATAACTTCCTGATGAACTTTTGCTGGCAACCACCACATTTTACTTCCAGCTGGCAGGTCAAACAAACACCCTCTTTGAGGGCTGATGTTAATGCACAAGCAGACCAGAACATGTGTAATGTTATGTAGCAACCCGGCCAGCTTCTCTTTGCTCTTCTCTCTGCCCTCCCAATCACTTTTTAAAACTTCATTCCTAGGAAAGGCTGGACAAATAATCCAATTTTGAACCACTCACATGGAAACAGTCTATAACATTTTGTGCCAAATCATCCATTATGTTCCCAGTGAGCACGTAGTTTTACAAGATGTTGGTCTATTTCAGCATGAATTTAGACAGCAATGTTGTTTTCTCCATCTCCCAATCATTCTTTAAGCTAGTTTATAAAATTTTGTTTTACAAGACACTTTTGTTTTGTACGAAGTAAAAGCTGACAAGTCACACTAAATAAAAATTCTTAACTAGCTGAAGCAATCTGCTTAAAAGAAACTTCTGTCTTCTGTGTAGTGTGTTTTGTGCTGAGGCCTTCCTGGATGGCAAAGCTGAGCAAACTCCCCTCTGATGACAGAATAGGTTTCTGGCCTCTTTGTGGAGCAGAGATTGCCTTTGTTGCCATCTCCCATGGATGTTAGATTGGAAAGATTCCACTCACAGACCACTTGATGGCTACAGAGTAATGGATGTGCTTCATCAAATGCTACTGTAGGCCTGGCTTGTTCCAGCAGGACCTGTGCCTCACCCATGAGGCAGGGAAAAATCAAAGCTGGCTGCACAATGGTTAATATATATGCAGAATTTAAAGTAAATTATCTGTGCACCAAATGAGCTGGATCTTGTTGAAATGCAATCATGTCATCTAAGTAATACTACTGTAATGTGACTTTTTTAAAAGCCTATTAGCTATACATCCTACTGAATTATATGAATACGTGCTCAAGTACAATAAATTTCAAAGCCCATCCAATCATCATATCCATCTAGTAAAGCACACTTTTTAATGTACATTTAACAAAATAATGATTTGAACAGTTGACTACTGTATTTTAATCAGACAAAATGATGTGTCCATATTTCTTACAAATAAGAAAATCTCTGGCTGTGGGAAGTAAATGCACATCTCTTCAAGAGGAGTGATTTGTTCTGAATGCAATTCCTCTCTGCAATGCTCACAGGCCAGCAGTATGACCTACTGTACATTGTTTCCTCTGCAGCATTTTGCTGGCTTCATATATTTTAATTTCAGAGCTAATGTCTTTCAATGTTCTTTTTATTGGAAGTAGTGAAACACTAATGAACCAGTGTTCAATCCAAGAGATGATGAAACATAGGGGATTTTTATCTTTGCAAAGGCAATTCTGTAGACCAAACAAGTGATTTACTAATACCTTGACACGTCCTGTTAATGGATAAATTGTTTTCTTAAAAATAAATGGTAAACTATTGACCACTATGTAATTACAAACAGACCTTTACAAGGTCTTTTCTGATCTGATTGACAATATTTACTATAAAAGGTGTTTGGTAGATAGATTTTAGAAGACAAACTGATTATCTTTCTAATTCTTAAGGAGAGCCATTGGCAGCAGTCTTATGTCACTCAATAGTTATGAATTCAAGGAAACCATGATACATGGCCTAATCAAAGAGTTTTTACTTGACAGCTGCTAACAGGACAGGTGTGCCCTTGGCCCTTCCTGTTTGTTATGAGCTTCCTTCATTCTCTTTTTACCCCAGTGTCTGTTACTCACCAAGAGCACATTAATCATGTCTCCCGCCTTGTACAAACTACAGCATGGATCGAGGCAGCTGCTACAAGTACTCCAGGAATGGACATGAACCCAGCAGGCTACAAGGGTCAGACATCCTGACTGAAAAGGGCTCTCACAGGCCAGAAATTATTTAGAGGAGGGGAAAAAATGAAAAAAAAAGATGAGGTATGTGAAACAGGGTTACTGAAAAAAAGAACTGTGACCACCAACCACTTCTCCAATAAAAGTTTATTGTTTTACAGCCTATTTGAAACTCTAAATGGAGGAACATTATGGGAATGTTATTAGAGGATGGTTTAAAGCTTACAAAAATTTCTCAGCAAATCTGTAAGGGGCATAACAGAATGATTTTTTAGTGACACCAATCCCTCCAGACAGAACACAGTGATCATGCAGATGCACTGTTTCAGGTATTCAGGCTGGTTTGGAATGGGTTCAGCTCCAGCTAGGACACCAATCTATGTGTTGACACACCCACAACAGCTTCCCGAGAAAAGGAGTCTCAGTGCTGTGAATCAGGGCATTGCATTGATCAAAAGCAAAATAACACAACAAAGCACAGAGAGGTGGAACAAATATTTAAAATAAGAGTGCTGTAGGGGAACCATTTCCACTCTACACAGACCTTTGAGTGATTGTGTTCAAAAGCTCTGAAACAGATGAAGCTGGCAAAAATAAAAGGAAAAACATGGGTTGGCAGGAGGAGACAGGCTATTAATATCTTTCAGCAAAATATGCTGGAAGAAAGGACATATTTTCTCTCTGGAGCTTTGGTGTGCTGAAGAATAGCATTTGGGCAGCCACTTTAGTACAGGAACTGCTGTTCTGCTCCCGGTTTCTTCACTACAACAGGAGAAAAGGCCAGCCAACAGAGCTTAGTAATGGTATGAAAAAAGGACCTACTTGCCACATAATGAGAAAGAAAAGGGAGAAAATTATAGTGAGCTGACTTGCAGTGTGGGAGTATGAAACATGAAAGCAATATCAAGATTTTCTACAAGTCTTGCTTGAATTTTCATGTTGTGTTTTCATGATGTGTGTGTAGTAAAAGTGTGGGAGTGACAGGACATCATGTCCTTTCCCTTCTGTCATGGTTTAACTCTACGTTATCAGCTTAAACAGTGAAATGCTGGCTTAACAGAGGCAATATTCATGGGGTGCACATGAATATTACAGTATACAATTAATTTTCTGATATATTAGGTTTTGAAATTTCCAGAGACTGATGAGACAAATCTGTGAACAAAATAACTGTCCTTGAACCATTTCTAAGTAGCTTCAGAGGAGACTGTAAAAGCACACAGCACATTCCCTTGCAAAGCAAAGCTAGTCTAACGTTTTTGCAAGTAGATAGATTTAAATCCCTTCCAAGGCACTTTAGAACTTCATTCCTTATTTGTCCAAGTGACTCTCTTCCTCTGATGTACTTGTACTAACCAACTTATACAGATTAATTCTTCTTGTTGTTAATGCCCATTTATTTGGTAATAGTCTTTCCAAATCATTAGAGATCCTGCTACTGGTGAGTGAGTCAGTCTATCCTGACAGCTCTCTGTAATAACAGCAGATGGGATTTCTCAATATAATCCAGGTGACCCATAAAGTAACTTACAGAAGATTGACTATTTTGTCAGGCAAATAGTAGAAGGTTTCTTTTGGGTTTTTCTCTGTTGGTTACTGCTCCCTCCATTATGTATAATAAAATACCCATTGGCTTCCAAGACACAGAATTGATTGTTAAGTGCTAATCACACTGCTTTGGGCCCTGGGAGATTTTGACATTGCCTTTCTCTTGCCAACATACTGCATAGAAGATAAAGATGGAGAATGGAAACCATGACAAGCCAGGTCCTGACCCCAAAAAGTATTACCAGGAATATTTGGGAAAACAGTTCTCACTTAGAAATATTGATACATTAAAATATTATTTTTTTTAGGAATGAAGTAGAATTTAGTTTGTTTTTCTATTTTAATTTTTTTTATTTTGAACGGAATTTCTGGTCACAGTGAAAACTGAAAAGTCTGGAATTACCTGATGGTCACAAACTCCCTGTGCACCACCCTTTGAACTCTTTCAGTGTGAATTACTCACTGTTTCAGCATTCCTAACTTAATGATGACAGTGGAAGGTAAAATATACTAGTCATGAAAGATTCAATGGATCTAAATGTCTGTCTTTGAGGCTTTTGTGCTTGTATTGGTTTCCTGATCTTAATAAAGATATCTATTAATCTATTCTATTATGGTTTGTTTACAACTTGAAAGTTTCCAAAACTTACAAGAAAATTTATTTACAAACATCATGGAGGCATCAGATGATATCAGAAAAAGAGGCCTCCCACTTTGTAAATTTTTTTCCTCCTTATTTTTTCCTTACAATTTTATTTTGCCTTCATTGGATAGCACAGACTGCCTGTAAAATCGGGGAAAAAATACTATTCTAAAACTTCATCATGCTTTAAAAAGTGGTGCTTTTTTAAAGATTAAAAATTAAACTCCAAATTCTGAATGTTTTACAAATCTCAGAGTTTCATCACTCCCATGTCTATATTTAATCTTACATCAATATAAAGGATTGGTAGATGCTATTAACAAAGTACAGAGTAGCTTAGGCCACATGAATTTTTGGTTAGAGTCAAGAGAGTAAAATGTCTTTTATCAGCTACACATTTGCTTTTGAGCAGTTCTGGGAGCACATGAAAGATAGCAGGGGCTTAAAAGAGAAAGTGACAGATTAAATGCTTCTCTACATCTGCCTTTATTAACAAAAAAGATTAAATTGTATCAGGCATTCATGAACGCAGGTGAAAAATTAGGAAGCATGCAAAATACAGCAGAAAATGGTTTTTAAATGGTTATAGTATTTTAAAATCGACAAGATTCCTTGGCCAGATTACACACACCAGGAGTGCTGAAGGGAGTGGGGGATGAAACTGGCAGAACAGTAGCAGCATTTTCACAAGTTCACTCAATTTTTATTCACTTCAAGAGCCAGAGACAGATCTGAAGACTGGGAAAATGGGTCACACCGTTTCTTTACTTCAAAAAGATGAAGAAGAGGAAAGGATACATACATGATAACGTTGATTCAGTCTTTTTGATAGTGTTGTAGGAAAAGAGTGAAAAATATTATGAAGGCTTGAAAAAACTAGAGATATTAAATATAGCAAAGGGTAAAATGTCACTCTGTTTGTTCAGCACTATTCAATTAAGACTGTCTAATATCTCTCCAGACTAATGTATTTGTCCATATCTAAATGTATTCATGTTGTTTGGGAAGATATTACTGTGATAGATAGGGATCATCAAAGAAGAACCATCAGTACACACCCTGCTAATTCATTCACATCACAATTACATATGGTTTAGAAGATCCTTTGAGAGCATTCCACTTCAGAGTCCAGGACAGACAGGCACAAAACATGAGATACCTTTCTGTAGCTCCAATTCCTTCCTCAAATTCAGAGGCTAAGACTTTAAAAAGGAATGTACAATATAAGAGATAAAAAATAGAAATTCCAGTATTGTGTATCAGGATGTGAATTTTTTTTCACCTTTCACAGTGAACTGTAGCTTACATCTATTTTACACTCTCAGCTATAAACAATACTATTTACTTGCAGCCATGAGAAGCTGTTCTAAAAACCCTATATACAAACACAATTTTGTTGTTGTTGTTGTAGAAAGAGGTTATTCTACTCCTTTTATAGGAACATCATGATTCCCTGAAGACAAGATTATGGTTTGCCTAATTCTTGACTAGCTGCCAGTTTTATTAATTTCTCTGAACAGTTTAAATACTGGGCAGTGAAGCTGTGTGTATACAGACACAGTGATGCTGGTCAATACAAACTGCAGACACCCTCCCTTGAAATCTGTAAACTAAATGCTTATTAGCAAGGCTCAAATAAGTAGAATGTTTCTGCAATTTTCTTTTAACAGCTGATGCAGAAATGCTGTCTTATGAACTTATGTGTTGATAAGTTCAGTCCCACAGTGCTTGTTTGCTCTGGCAGTGTTCATGAGAGCACACTTTTGTCACTAGAAAAAGGAAAATACCACATCCTGCTGCTGGATGGCTGCATGGTAAAGCAAAAAACTGTGTGATGGAGCTTTTGAAATGGTGCTTATTTTCAGAAGAGCTCAGGAATGAGACTTCTACAGGACTGCTTACCAAACTACACATACACCTGTGTTAAGCATACATTTATTTATTACCAAAACACAAGCCCAGGGAACAGTAAATAAAAGATAAGGTGAACAGATGTGGGAATGCTGCATATTAGAATCCAATTAACTGATATGCCAACATAGCATTTTCCTTGTTCCTCTCTCAATATATTTTTTCCATGGCATCAGGGCTTGCTTCAAGTGACAAACTGCTGCAGCAGCATAGCTCGTGTGACCATATGGCATGTGGTCAATCAAACACACTTGTAGAAATGCCAAAAATGAAAGCACTCTACTCTTCCCCATGCACATTTCTTCCTGAAATTTCTCTCTCTGTAATAAATACTAAATTGCAGCTGAACAGGAAAATCAAATTATGAAATGAATATTAACCAAATCTTTATTAAAAGAGTAAGTATCTACTTTTAATATAAAATTAGCATGTCACATCCTTTTACTCATAAGCAAGAAAAGTCACCAGATACCACATACAGCTGTTTCTTAACTCTTGTCTGAAAAGTCAAGAACTCATTTTTGGAGGGCTAATATTTGATTATCTTTACACTTTTTTCTACATTACAGTTTGTAACTATTCAGAAAAAAATATTCCATGATCAAAACTATAAGAAAAATATGTGTGCTTTTTTCCAGTTTAAGCAACTCCCAAAACCAGCTCTGAAACTATTCAATTAACTAGTACCTGGCATCACAAATTAATAAATTTTAGTTATATAGTTACAATAGTTATAGCCCTTAGAACAGCTTACAAGCACATATTGCAAAGCTTTCATATGGCCAAATTAGAAGACATGCTCTCTAATTTTCAGAGAGCAAAGGTAAGGGGGAACACCATAGGCAAGAAATTTCAGTGTTTCCCAAGAGACTCAAGAGTGACAAGAGACTATTCTCCCTCTCACAACTGGAGATTTAGATTACTCAGTAGGAGTTCTGTGGCTCTGAAGAACTTTTCATTTAAACTTTCTTACGATACACATGCATTTTGAGAGATATGTACTACCAACTTGTTACAGACTGCTCTAAAGTTCTATCAAAAACCAAAAGAAATTCGCATTCAGAAGAAGTGATGTCCTTCCAGAAAGAATGTGGAATAACCAACATTATGCAGATAATCCCATTACATAAAGTCTTCTCTTAGTATGATGAAAATAAAAACATAGCCTATCTCAGCTAACATTTCTGATTTCCTATTCAACCAGACAGAATGGTAATGTCTGGCATTTAAATAACCACTTTAAAAGGAAAGATAATGATGTGGTTTGGGGTTGTCTTCTGACACTCATCTGACACCATCTGACACCTACCCTAATTTCAGGCACCTAAAAATTTGATGCACCAGGTGGGATAGGCCTCCAGCTTTGCTATGTAGTCCATGGAGATAGGCATCTCCCAGATAATTCACACAACGTGTCAGGGAAGTTCTCTTCTTGGATGTGGCATATGCTGACAGTAAATCAACTACTTAAGGGCCTTGCATCACTCAGAGGAAGTTTCCTCAGTATCTACGAAGGGCTAAACCAACTGGTGTAAACCAAGAACACTCAGTTTAGATGCATTAATGAAATGAACCTTACCCATGAAATAATGACTGTAATTTAGCAGGTAAACCTTTTAAAATAACTGGCTTCTTTCTATAACAAAAGTATGTTTCTCATTGCAGATTTCATCTGATGGGTTCTGTAAGAAAAACTTAAGAACTTACTGTAAGAAACTGTAAGAATATGGCTTCATGTAGGAAGGGATTTTGGTAACTCTGAGGAAAAGAATTCAATCATTTGAAATAATTATCTTTAAATACTTATTTACCATCGGGGCAATAATCATTGTTATGGTAATATTTGCCTAATAAAAGAATTCTGTAAGGTAACAGAAAAGCTGTACCACAACTGATTTCCTAGAAGAATTGTAAGTACTGTCAGAAAACCTGAGGAGGAAATATTAGTTCATAGACGTGAAATGTCTTCTTATGTTTCAACCTCAAAAAAAAAACCCTAAACCCAAAAAACAAACAGAAAACCCACAAAAAAGAAAAAACCACCCAGAATTAAAAAAACTCAACAAAAATAGAAACAAAGACAAAAACCCTCAAAAACAAACAAAACACCCCCCCCCCAAAAAAAAACCAAAAAACCCAAAACCTAAAAAGAACCAACATTCACAACCAAGATGACAGTAGTTTTCTCTCAGTCCTTTTCTGAACACTGTGGCATTTTAAAGCTCACTCTTATCAAAGAATTACTCAGAAAGGCTAAGAAATCCATTTAAACTTCTGATATGTTATATACATGCCTATACCTGCAATAATGTTTATAGTCACTAATTATCTTTGATTTTAACAAATTCTCTGCATGTTGAGTCAACAGCCCATTGTAAGTATTTTTGCCATAGAATATGGATACTTTTTCATCTTTATATGCAACCACCTTTAAAAAAAAGAATTTCTTTGAATTTACCTATCTGCCTTCAAAACTATTATTTAAAATTACAAACCCATAAAAGGCAGAAGAAATAGCAGTAGCAACAATCTCAAGGTTAACCTGGAATGGTCAATTTCTTATTTTCTCAGGGACTGCTTTGAAGAAAGACCAAAGGGTTGTGCTTAATACAATATGGGATTTTTCAAGTACAAATCCAGTCTGGAATACTCATAAACTTCCCCCCTCCTTTAGCTGGGATTAGAGCTGTATCTCCCATTTCCTTTTCCTTCCCTCCTCCTCAGAAATATTTTCTTCTCTTGCAGAACCTTAAAACCTCTCAATAAATCCATTATTGTAAAACAAAGATGAGCTGTTAATATTTTATGAGACTGATGAACATCTCTTCCCACTTTGCCAAGGTAAAATAAAAGTGAATGCTTATGGTATAATAATTAGAATCTTTGGAGATAATTCAAAAAAGATGTAGGTAAGTCTTGACTAGAGATGTCAAAAACAAGGAAAAGAGACTTCCCTTTTCAAGACTGACATGAAGCCATGGTTGTCACATATGAGATCTATGAATATTTAATACAGTGTGGAAATTAATATTTAATATACCCAAGTCCTATATGACAAAACACTTGGCACATTTCTTTCAAAATAAAATAATAAAAATGTTTAACTACATTCTATGATTTTGACCCTGAAACCTCTACATTTTGCAGTTCTGAAAGAATGCCAAACTCTATCTTCCAGCATTAGCATAATAATTTCAGAAATTGCATATGTAAATCTACATGCCAACAACCAAATAAAATCAGCCTGTCTTTCAAAGCTGTTATGAGGCATAAAATCCCTTAATGTATTGACCATTAACCAAAGAATTTATTACAAATGATTTCTTAAAAGGAAAAACACAAGCAACAAGGTTGCCCACAGTTTGATTCTCAATTGGTTAGTTTCTTTTCTTTACTTAGGATCATACACAGTATATGTTTTTGAATAAATCAAAGAGTTAGTGTTGAATAATTTATTATAATAACAATGTGACAACAATGAGGTTAAAAATAATTTACAATGACTAACTCCTGAAGTCAGTGCAGAGGTAGCCCAACACTGTCTTGATAAATGAGATTTTAATTGAGTACTGTGAGTATTAAAGCACTGGCTACCTTTTTCAGCACAGTACCAGATTTGTTGATGCAGAAGGTTCTTTTTTAGGTCTGCATTCATAACTGGCCAGCAAACTCATTATTCCACTGCACAGCAGGGCCATTTTTGCCATACATAAAAAAAGTGTATATTGCATAAACTTGCTCTCAGATTAAATTACCGTTTGTTTCAGTAGCAAATGGCTGAGGATTGGCTTGTGTCAAGGCAAGGGCAGACAGCACAGTTGGCTCAGTCTTTTTCAACCTTGTTTTGGTGGGAACAGTTCAGTATAGATGAAATGAATTTGATTCTCCTCCCATGCCCAGCCAAAATTATACAAAACATTGGCAAGCCCAAATAATATCTGAATTTGTAATGAAATCTCAAATGAGCCAACACCTTTTCTTTCTGTAATTCTAACTGAAATGTGCTAATTTAAATCTCTAGTCTAGAATGCAGCTCTTCAACAATCCAGAATTATTTCACCAAGCAGAAAGCTTTATCATTCTACATGCGTGCTGTAGATTAAAAGCACAGTTTTCACTTTAAATTGTTTATTTAATGGAATTATATATTGTTGATACTTTGAAAACATTTAGGTCCTTCTAGGTATTTATAAGAGGCTTTGTAATTACCTTTTTCAGTTATATGTGGTGTTAAAAGTCACATGATTTTTGTTCTATGTTCTAATTATGAGCTTAATTTTATTACTGAATGTAAACAATTATGCACATTTTTAGAGATGCTTGCAGAGCCTTTAAAACCGAGAGAAAATCTGATTCAGAAGGAGAGGTTAAATATTTATTTGATTTTATTTAACTTGGGTCTGAATTTTTTAAAATACATTCGAGTACCTTGTTCTAAGAAAAAGAGGGAAGGTTTATTTTTCTCTGATTGTATAGCATGTTTTCTAGCACTGACCAGTCCATTGAAACATTAACAAGTAATATATTAAAAACTAAATTCCTAGATATAATTCTGAAATTCATAAAAATATGCCAAATAAACCAGAAGATAAGTAGTCAATAACCGACACTTTTCTCAAGCAGAATAATTTCTCAGATATTAATAATTCATTTAAAATAAACATTTTGAAAATGCGCCACATTGGTCGGAGGTTATTCTTCATTCATTATAGCATGCAATTTTTTGGTTTGTGTTTTTTAAAAATTTAGATCAGATGTGATGTCTATTGTGAAAATTAGGCTTTTACAAAAATCTAAAATGCAGGAGGAATGATGGCTGAGAACTAAGGCAAAGTTAATAACTGCCTTGAAGAGTAATTCTTTTTTAAGCAGTCACCTAAATTAACACATAAGGGAATGATCTATTTATTTATTTTTTATTTGTTTTTTGTTTAATTTATGATTTATTAAACTAAGCAAAAGTTTCTCTTTTTATCCAAAACTCTTATTACACAATTTTTGTCTTTTTGTTGTTGCCATCTTGCTTTTTGGGTAACCTTCTCTTTCTTCTATTCCATTTAAATCCATCTGAAAAGTTAAAAATACTGTTGTTGAAAAAAATATCACCCAAATTTAAATTCCTTTGGTGTTTTGTCCTGGTTCATATCTCTGGACTGGTAAAAGGATTCTTCAGAAAGACCTGTCTTATCAAGCTGAACGTCAGCAAAGTTGTCTTTTTCCATTACTGAGCAATCAACAAATTCTTCAAAGATTACATCATGGACACAGATACTGGAAAGAATTAGACCATTTCTCACGCAGTCAGCAAGACAATGTTGCTAACAACTATTTAAAACATAAGATATGGAAGCCAGGCCTGATTCACTCCAGAATATTTATCATCACCCTTCTCTAATAGGTGCGTACAGACTCAGGTGAGCTGGACTTCCCTATAGTCAAAGATTTTTGGAAACAGAGAGAATGTAATTGAGAATTTCCTACTATAAACTTTTCTATGGAAAAGTTCAAAGTCTTTCTCTTATGCTCTTATTTAACACCTTTGTATCTCTGAATTTTATAGAACATGATGATTGAATGACTAGGCAACAGTAGACTAATGAGAAAAAGACATTAAGCTCATAGAAATTTTGTAATTCATAGAAAACTTAAAAAGTCATGTCAGATTAAAAAAAAAAGGCCATTTTGTCCATTTTTAGCAGTCACCTGGTATTTTGTTTGCTTTCATTCATATCCCAAGATGTGAGTTTGCTTTTGCATCCTTCATGTGGGCCTAGCTAAAAATAGATTCAACTATGTCCACTTAAATTAATGACTATGAAGATCTTTAAAAATGTTCCAATAGTTTTTTGATTAGGACTAAATTCAAATGCATCTGTTATGTCATATTTCTGTAGTTTTCTCAGTGATTGAAATAGCATGCTGCACCATCTTCTAGATATTTTTGTTGCCTATAAAGAATTTTTGATCATATTTTTAAATTAAAAAATAATTTCTTTAAGTATGAGGCACTTTTAAGTAAATCCCAGCTTGTCAGAAAAAATTATTCAAATGAACTATTTCAGAATTTGTTACAAAAATTATGCAAAGATAGAAATATTTTCATCTTTTATTGAAATTAATAGATCTGAATATTTTTCAATGTATTTTTTCTGACTGTTATGCATCTTCATCACTTACATAACTTGGAAACAAAAAGACTGAAAGACCAAGCATTCCTAGATAAAAGGAATAGGATTTTTTCCCTAAACCTTTTAACAGTTTCTGTGTACTCTCATCTGTTCTCCATATACCCATGAAGATATTAACATTATTAACACAGGAAAGAATAGAAAACTTTCATGAGATAACAACTCATTTAGCTCCTAATCTTGTTTAAAGATCTAAAATTCACAAGACGCTCTTTATGAACTGTCTTTTACTATGTATATGAGCTTACCCATGATGGACATGACCATGACCAATTTATCCTCCTGAATCAGGCATATGGGGCAGAGAGGGGCTGGATATTCCCTCAGGGATTGGGAAACAGGGTGAGCCAAGGCAGTCAGTGCTTTCCCCAGTGGGACACAGTCCCCCAGGAGCTGATAACAAGTCCTATCAACAACTTCCAATAAGGCAAGAGATGAATCATGTTTTGAGTGCATCCTCGAGGTTCAGTCAGGAGCAAGAGATGGAGCAAGAGACAAGGTCAGAAACTAGCACAACACAAACTTCTACATGAAGTTATGTGCAAAGGGATTTTTCAAAATCTTTCCCCACGTGGAAACAAAGGAAGATCTGGGCAGCAAGGCCTAAGCTTCAGTGCCAAAGGGTTTATGCCTTTCTAGCTAGGGAATCTTGAAAATATTTGACAGCAACAACTCTAAATTGTACATTAGTATATTCTGGAGAGCCACTATAGCTATCCAAGTTCCATTTGTAATCTATTGGTTTTGTTTAAAAGAAAAGCCACAACTAGGCTCCATTTATAAGTTTGGGTCCTGTTCCTCAAAGGGTGAGTAAGGGCAGGAAGCTAATCTCATGTGAAGTTCTGCAGAAGTGAAAGACACCACATTGAGCTTCTGCAGTAGTCAGCCCATGTTTTTGGCACACTCTGGCTTGTGCAGCCTGATCTCATCTGGCTGCAGGAAGTCAGCAGCTACAATTGTACTCACTTATGCTCTCATGGCAAAAAAAGGCCAAGGGTATCTTGGTCTGCATCAGGCAGGACATTGCCTAATGTTAAATGAGGTGATCCTTCCCCTCAGCGCTGGTGAGGCCTCCCCTGGAATATTGGACCCAGTTCATGGTCCCTCGGGAAAAGAGAAACATGGATGTAGTGAAGAGAGTGCAAAAAAGGATCATGGGGGAGATTAAGGTACTGAAGTGTTTCTCATATGAGGAAAGGTTGAGAGACCTGGCACTATTTAGCCTGGAGAAGAGAAGGCTCAGGGGTGAATTATATATAAATACCTGCAGGGAGAGAGTGCAAAGCAAATGGAGCCAGGCTCTTCTCTGCCGTGCCCAGTGGCAGGACTAGAGGCAATGGGAACAAACTGAAAAACAGGAGATTTCTTCTGAACATCAAGAAACAATTTTTCACTGTGAGGCTGACTGAGTGCTGGCGCAGGTGCCAGAGAAATCATAAAATCTCCGTCCTCTGATTTATTTAAAAAAAAATGTTTGGACATGGTCCCAGACATCTGGTGTCCTTGCTTTTGTGGGGGCTTTGGAAGAGATGACCTCCAGAGGTCCCTTCCAACCTCAGCTATCCTGTGATTCTGTGGCCTGTAAGGATGTAAGGATTATGATAAACACTGAGCCCAGCATTCTCACTATGTTCAGAAGGGACATGTTTGATTTTCCATTATTTATGCCATTTCAGACTCATGGCATAAGGAATAAATGTGTCCTTATTCTACCAGTTTTCATGGTCCTAGGTGGAGCTTCCAGCTTTGGATTGTGGAATAAATGCAGTACTATTCCCAGGGTAATAATATACTGCCTCTCTCTTCAGGGTACTTTAGGTGCATGGGAAGAGTGTGACTTGTTTAACCAAGTGTGGTGTTCATACCAGGAAGGCTGAATTCCCATTCAATATACATTACAAGTCCTGCTTATACTGCATGTCTTACCTCACTGATAGACAGACATGATTATTTCTCTTATGTATGTGTGAAATCCATTTATTTTGTCTTGTACGATTAGTTTGGCAAAGGGCTGATTTTCACTTGCAGACTTTTTCACTGCAAAATCTGCAGACATGAATTAGAAATCTGCTTCTTTGAAGTATTTTTCTAGGCAAAATGGGAAATGGGATACTTGAGCTCTAAGTCTCATCTCATTTTTTTAATTAGCTATGTCCTGTGAGCCTGTCTATGGAACTATGGGTGTGTATTTTATTGTCCTGTAATGAATACTAAAAACGTTTTTGGAGAGTAGCAAACAGCACCTTGAAATTTAAAATGTATGTATTAACTCTTTAATTTATTTGTGTTTTCAAAAAAAAAAGGGATGTGTGATAGCTTAGTTCCAGAAGGCTTTTTATACTGCCAGTAAGGATCAGACCCTTGAACTAGAGCAACTTTCTGCCCACTCAAAATCTGCAAGCATAAAAAGCAGGAACTCAATGGATGGACTATTGCCAATATTCTCACAATTGTGCAAAATTGCTTTGTCAGTATCAGTCTGATTGCACTGGGTAACTTTTGCCAGAGCTTTACAAAAAAAGCTTCCTGAGCCAGGAAGATAGACCAGTCTGTGAAAGCTTGAATCAACATTTGGGTAGCTTCATGTTACTGGTTTTTCTTTTGTGTTACTATGCATCTGCTTTACTCATTTCCCAATTCCTGACTTTGTTTTTTAAAACCCTTTCTGATCACATTACATACAATTAAATTACTTCACTGAACAAATCATGTTCATAAATTTGCTTTATTGATTGTCCAGAACACAGTGCTTCAAGAACCCAGTGTGCTGCATGGCTCCTGTACAGCTCTGCAAGACAATAAAATGATTTATTCTAATGGATGACCTATTTATGATGGAAAAACAAATCTAATTTCAATTACTGCTCTAATTAGGATGACTCATGAAAACTGGAACTTTTATTTTAGTATAGGTCAAAAAACAATGGAGAATGATATTATTTATTATACAGACTGCATCTATCTGTTATTTACCAGTATAAATAATATATTTCGGTTTGTGTTTTTGTTTTTTGTTGATAATAAATTTTTTAAGACAGAAAGGATCTGTAAGCTGCTTTTGTTATTTGTTTAGGCATGCCTGCAAAAGGACATCATTATTGTGACTGATAATAATACATGTTATAGACATTCACGGTGAAAGAAAAGGGTTAGCTGCTACATCAGGTTTCTGTTTATTAGAAATATTTTAAGTTGAATAAAAACCAAAGAAGCAGCAGCAGGTCGAGCACTGCTGGAGCAGGGAAGGTTGATTGTCTGCACTGTCAAGGTGTCTGATCTCCAGAAAAGCCACATGGGGGCACGTGGGCCATCAGCAAGGGGTGGTGGTGGCACAATAGAGCAAGTGTTGCTCCTAGAAACAGTAATCATGTTCCCAGTCCTTTCACTTGGAAGAGGCAGAAGTGCAGTTCCCCAAGGACACGTCCCTGACTCTGAGTTTTTCAGTCCAGGTCTTCCCTGTTTGGCATCCATCCTTCTCTGAGAAACTCCCCATCTAGGTAGGTCCCAGTCTGTGATTCCTGGTGCGATGCTTCACAGCTTAAAATTCTGAAAGCAGAAGGAGCTTTATAAGCTTGAACTGCTGTTGTCATTTAAGATCCCAGTGAAAGCAGCACCCTTCATGAAGTTGTCAGTATAAATTTCATGAATGCCTAGAGTGGCTCTTGATACCTTTGTGTCCTAATGACAGATGTTGAGGACTAATTTCACAAAACAGCTCAACACACAAAACCCGTCAGCTCTGATAATATCATAGTACAGATATTAAGATTACTGTTTTATTTTGCAGTAAACATTCAAAGAGTCCTTGGGGATTTTGAGTGGCTGTTGTATGGACAAGCAAACTCCAGAGATAGAAAATGTGAACTTCCATCACAATTCATAGCTGAATATATTTTGTCTTAATAAAGGGTTAATGACAGGAGGCCTTGTCTAACTGCTCAAAGAAGTTTCTAAAGCCTTCTGAGAGACTGATGTGCATTTTCAGTTCTTTTTCTCAGTAGTGGTTTGGAGAAAATCTGGTAAATTATTTTATGTCCTAAGATTAGCTCTTACTCATGTTTACAATCTGTGAACAAAACCCTTCAGGATGTGAATTCCCAGAGGAAACTCATTTATATTGAAGGGTTGAAGCATCAGGGGACAATCTTTGAGAAGTGATGCCTCCCAGCATTTAATGAAAGTGATGCAAATCAACCCAACTCTTAATTCAGCACCGCGTCTAGAAGTCTTAAATAAAGATCTTTTTTCAAGTTAAAGGGAACAAATAAAACCTTTAAGCAGTGAAGCAACAACAGGAAAAACACATCAAAGTCAGCTGGCACATAGTTTACAAAAATAGCCTTGCAAATATGTTGGTCAAGTCAGTGAGATGGGGGAAAAGAAAAAAGAGCAAATGCTTTTTCCTTTCTCCAGCTCTTTTATGCTAGCCATTGTAAATGTGCTCAGAAGATGGTCCTTTATTTGGTAGGAAATATAAATCAGAATAAATATGTACTTCTCTACTGCTAAATATTGCAAGAACTTCATAGAGAACCTATATCTGAGTTTAAGTAAGGTTTTGTAAGGAAAACTCTAATTCCAGAAAAGCTGGTGAGCATGCAGTACTTCAGCTAGCAAATAAACCCCAAACAGACCTTTCAGTTAAATTAAGAAATTAGTTTGCTCAAAGACTGATGTTCTCAGTTTTAGAATGACAGTTCTTTTTATTTTCTTTGTTTGGTTAGTTCTGTTTGTTATTGGGTTTTTTTGAGAAGAATGATAGTAAAGGACTGAAGCAACATAAATTAATTTCTACTGTATTTCTAATATTTGGTTATAAGTTATCTTCTAGGATTTCTTAGGTTCTAAGCCATAGGAATATGAATATTTTGGTACAGCTAATATAAAATGCAGCTTTCTGAAACATTGTTTGAAAATCCATTCAAAGGCAATGGGAGTCTGTCCAACAATTTTAGTGGGAAAATTCCTAATTATTCCAGGGAGATGAGGATTTGGCTAAAGCTACCAAGGGAATGGAATTATGCATTAAAAAAAGAATTACACTCTACAAGCATACTATAATAATGAATACCAGAACTTAAAGGAAGAACATTTTTTCCAAAGGGGCTCCATGCCCATGTCTGTGTCATGACAGATTTCTAATAGATTCTCCTCCAAGTGCTAGTGAGTCTCACAGTTGTTTGCTCTCTGAGATCAAAAGTGATTGCACTGAAACCATTTCAATGTCTATACAGAATAGTTATTTGCCAAGAGTATAGAATAATAGCCAAAGTAAGGTGCTATTGACATTTATTTAGGAAAAAAAAATTGGAAACTTTGATATCTGGTCTCTGAAATCACAGTTAAACTGATGTAATGTAACTTTCATATGAACATGATGTCTGATTCAGTAGCTCAGAACAATGAAATCTTACCTTTTTTAACACATAAAATATTCCATTTGATGCCACTGGGAGAGCTGCACTTCTTCAAATTAACTAAAGAATTCACATGAAGTTCTATTATTAGTTTTGTCTACAGGGAAGTTGATTTTCAAATAAATGTATTTTCATTTTCAGACTTCTAATGTACTCAGACAGTAACCTCTACATTGATCTGTAAAATTAAATATGTGCCTGTCATATTGACCTTATGTGTTATAAATTCATAGTAAATAATTAGCATGAATGGTTAACATGAGCCAAGCTACAGGCAATTTGGTATTTAATTAAGGGTTTCTGTGCTGAAGAAATACCCCTGTCTTAGCTTACTGGAATTTTTTTTCCCCAACTCTGAAGCATCATTCAGCCTTTGGTCAGTTAGAAATTTAGTTTTAACCCTTGTATAATATTATTTGTTTGATTGCTTCATTTTTTGAGACTGAGTCAATGCAAGATGCCTTTTCATCTGTTAAAACATTCTCCCTCCTATTTTTGGTCCTTCTGCTGTCTGGGTACAGACATCCTGAGAATCTTTTGCTTTTTTAGTGATATGCTAACATATCTATTGCTTTCTTTTTTTCCTTTTTTCCTAATCTTTCAGAACTATGTCAATACCCTTAAATAGATTTAGTTCTCAAGGACTGTAAAAATATAATTTCAAGAGCTGTTTGTCTGAAGTAAATGTGTAGGGATTAATTCACCAAAGCATTTTTTTAGTATTAGTCTGAAACTGTAAAAGGGAGTAAAATTATAGTGGAAAACTGGTGCATACCAAAAATAGATGGAAAGTATCCTTGTGACTAATTCTCTCTGAGTTTTACTTTCACATTTTTCTGACTCTGATGGAAATCAACAGGTTATTCCACTGAGTTTTGTGGGAATTGGTCTAAGTTTTCAGCTACCCATCAACAAATTCCTCTGACTTTGGCATATAAAAAAGCAGCTTCAGTCCTCTTAGGGAAATTTGTGTTTCTTCAGAATAATAAAAACCAAAAATTCCAACATATTCCCAAAGGCCAGGACTTGGCTTAGACTGTTGCAAAGAGATTGGTACTAAGTTCAGTAAGAACATGAATATAGATGGTAAAACAGCACACCATTTCAAAGCTTTTACCTGTCTTACTGTCTGCACACAGATAAAACTAGACCTCTGCCCCCACTTTAACCACAACTGACCATTTTCTGCTACAGTTGTCATAGCCCTGCCTCTGACATCTACCATAGAACTGTGTGCAGTGCTGCTTCTGCAGCTGCATAAATACTGAACAAATGAAAGTGCAGCACAAAAGAAATGACTGGCTATCTAAGACCCTGTTTCAAGATTTTTCTAGTTCTGTAATATTTTGTGCTTTGGTTTTCTCATTTTTGTCCCTAGAGGCTTTCTCCTGCAGTTATCTGAAGTCATTTGACCTACTTTCCTATATGCTTCCTTCAATATTTGTGATCACTAGAAAGCTGATGATGTAGAAAAGTTAATAATTTAAAATATCTTTTAGCCTTCCTTGAAATCAGACATCAGAATGGTGGGTGTTAGTATACTCCTAAAATAGTCTCCTTCAGGAGCTGTCAAAATTATAATAATGCTGAAACATCACAAAAAATATGAAATTAAATGAAACATAATTTGCAGATTATATTTTGATTGTGATATGTACCCTTTCCATCCTATGATGGAAAAATAAAAAAAAAAAAAGGGATATAATAAGACTCCAGCACATCAAGGAATCATTTCATCGAGGCTGCTTCCAGCCAAACTCAAACTTCTTCACCATGAGTGGGTTCTATACATACTTAATAAATATTTAATTCCTACTCTTCAGTCTGTTCAATCCATCCCTTGATAATGAAACTGTTGTTTTTGAAAGCTCATCTATTTATATCCACCTGCTTCACATGCACGAGCAGACTGCTTGATATAGAGAGATGAGAGAGACATAAATATACATGTGCATTAGTCTCATTTTGACTGCAGTTACATTTGGTATTACTAGAGTAACTCTAAATCTAAAGATACATTAGTATAAAACTAGTACATTTAAAATGTCAATGTATATCAGATATGAATTGACTGATTGATTGACCAGACATGGAAAATCAGACATATAGTTATGTTGCCAACATGTTTGTTCCTCATGCTGAATTCCCTCACAAAGAGGCAATTAGGAATACAATATGTGAGCTGTTAGAGAACAGTCATTTGTAACATTTAGCATACTTTACCAAAAATGCCTTTCACATAAGGATTTGATACTGCTGCAAGATTTTGATGTCTATGGCTTTTGAAGGAGCTCAGGTGGCCAAGGATACTGTCATTTTTCTTCAGCTGTTTCACTATGTATGACTTTAGACATGAAATATTATGATATGCAAGATATTATCTAATCCTTTGTCCTTCTTATATTGCATGATCAAAGACAGTATGAAACCAATAATGAGAGTAACCTGAGCTCTGCTCTATTTCACTTAAGCAGAGAAAATGCCTTTAAAACTGTGTCTGGTTTCAAAGTCTGAGGAAGGTTGAGTTCAGTGTTTATAACTGTCTTGGTTTGCAAGAATGAAGAATTTTCTCGCTTGGCATGCAATTATCACTTGGACCTCAACACTTGATTTGAACACAGAAGCAAAGGGTTAAGTCGCCATTCAGAAATCCATTTTTGGAACCTGTGTTTGACATATTTTCAAGTTTTTAAAAAGGAGATATAAATCTACCCATCTGTCTAAATTCTTAAGCTCTATGGTGATAGACATTTCCCAGACATTTGCAATTCTTTGGCCTGTGTTAAGTAGAAAATCAGATCATAGTGGTCTTTCTTAACCTTAACATTTAGTAATGTAGCTTATGAATTAGAGATAATAATGGTAAAGATTATGGTCAGACCTTTTCCATGAAGTGAAATTAGAATATAGCACTGTGGGGGAAAAAAAAAAAGCAAATGAAAATTCACTGAAGCTCTGCAGAGCAACACAATTGATGCCAGGTGAAAGCCACTGAGTGAATGCAAGTGGCCAAAAGATGAGCTTTGCACACCACTCTTACATAGGAAATGTTTAATTTAAGTGGAAAAATAAAAGCAGTTAACCGAATGGAAGCAAGCACAATAAAGTACAACAGGACCTAGAACATGAAAGGGATTTGTGCCTTGCTGCCATTCCATGAACCTGCTTAGGTCACTCATCCAAAAGACATTGAGACATTGAGTATCAGACTCTGTTGCATTTACAGTGAGTTTTACCTCAGACAACCAGCAAATAAAAATATGGAGGATATCAAAACCATAAAAAAACAAACCTCGTTGTATCTGCCTAACAGTTCAGTCTAATTTTTTTCTTTCAATCAGCAAAAATCTCTTGCATTTGTGAAGATTCCTCCTCTTTAGCCTGCACTCTGAGTGCTAGGAAGATGAGGATTGAAGCAGACCTAGGTGTATGAAGGATCATTCAAGCTTCTTTCTCAAGGAGTGGACTACTTCTCCAAGAAAAGCAGCAGGAACACCTGCCCCTGCCCCATTTAGGCAGTATAGCACTTTTCATGACCAGAAATATTTCTCCATTGAAGATTTTGACTCGAGGAAGAGGAGGGATGTCTGAACCCAAACTTCCCTGAATATCAGGAGGAAGAGGAGTTCAGACAGGTTTCTACTCGAAATGTGTCTTTCCACCACCACCATTCAGAGTGGTGTTTGGGGCTTGTGGGACGGTTTCCGGAAGGTGCCTGGTTTTGTCTTGTTGCCATGGCTGGGATGCAAACTTTAGCTGTGTGTTGTGGAGAGGTCTGATCTACTCTGATTGTTTAGCTCCCTCTATAGTCAACTGAGATGGAGATGCTGCCAAGGGGTGGGTGGCTCATCCTTCCTAGGAAAGGACATCTGGGACTGGCTGGTAAATCTCCTTGGGTTTGGTTATTTCTGGCTGAAGATGAATCCTGCATATTCAACTATATTTCTAAACTTTCAGATGACTTAAATTATGTATTCAGCAATATCTGACATAAATTACGTGAAAAATCTTTCAACCCAAACTTGCATATTCTAACAAGAACTGTTCATTGAATTCTTGCAATATCTGAGTTGAACATCCCCAGCTATTCACACTGAACCTCATTTCATCTGTTCTTAACCCCAAACCACCAGTTATATGTCCTTACTGACATCTGCCTGAGCTGTCCACTTACCACTTGGATGAAAAAAAAGCTTTAAAATCTATATTCTTATTAGATTTGCGTTCACCAAGTACTCTTTTTTTTTTTTTTACTGGCAGAATTATCTAGCCCACTTGAATGCCAGACTTATTAGCGTGTGAATCTACAAGATTTAATAAAGTAGAATTTGCTCCAGCATCCTTTGACAAAATGTTCAAATGACCCACATTTCCCTGAAGATTCAGGTTACGTACTCCAAGTTCCAATCCTACACATGGTCTCAATAAATGTGGCTGCAAATGGAACTCCAGCAAGCAGACTTGCCCGTTACCTTCAGCACATTCCCGTTTTTTAGACTACACATATTTCAGACTTTATTTAAATGAAAAGAAACAGACAAACTTTGTTTCTTAAGATGTGTTTTCTATTCATGTGTTGTTCAAGGGATGCCATATAGGAAAAAAGTACATGGTTTTTGCTTTCTGTGAACATTTCAGAAAGCAGAAACACAATTTCTTATTTATAAAGCCAAAGGAAAAAAATATTTTGGAACCTCAGAGTTTGAATGTATTTCTCTGCAGTTAAGTGCAAAAGTAATTATGTTAGGGACTTCAGGTTAGCTAAACAGGGGTTTTGTTCTTGTTTATTTGTGTGTATGAGTGAGAAAGGGGTTACTATATATGAGATTTCTTGGTTATTTTTGATACAAAATAAACTATGTAAAAGTCAAAAGTCTTATTTACTTTCGTGCCCATTGGATCAGGGCCACAAACCCAAAAAAATAATGTGGTCAAGACCCAAGAATTTATTTAGAAGAATACAGCTGCCTTTGATGTCTAAATAGTTTAAACACTCAAACTTCTGGAAGGGTTTGAGACACTAAAATTAAAGTTTTGTTTCTATGTAGTTTTAATGATCTCTGAATTCCTTGACACCATCATCAATCATCACTGATATAGTCTTCAGATATAGTCTTAGTACAAGAAATTATTTTGTTTTATACACATTTATAATGAAGATGATGTTATCACTCTCCATCTTAAAGAAAAATAAAACAGAAAAGCATGAGTATTATTGCTACTACAATAAATTTATAATTTGGACTAGTTAGCAGCTGGGATAATGCCAAGGAATTTCAGATCCTTTCCTACTGTATTTCTTGGATTTCAATCTTCTTTTCAAATAGGCGCAATACACTTCCTATTTAGACACTTCCTATAAAAGTTGTGTTGAGGACATTGACTATAATCTGAGTGGCTGAATCAATACATGATGAGTATCAGTGTCTCCTTCTTGGAAAGCAGCTTCTGATTCCAGCAACAGGGTTTCCAGGAATATTTGGATCCCTCTTGAATCTGCAATCAATAATTTGTAGTTGTTAGAGGAATCATCCCTTCCTTGTGCATTGTGTCATTCTGTTGTGCAATGTGTCATTGTCTAGTGAAGCTGGTCCCAAATATAAAACCTTGACAGAAATAAAAAAGTATTGTAGTAATGCAAAAGACAGTTCTTTCTACTATTGCCTAAGGACACCATCAATTTCTTCTTACATTTTGACCATAGGTCGTGATCTAATACTGGCAATAGTGTGGAACAACTTTTCATACATGGTTGACTCAACTGGACTGTTGATTTTCAAGTAAAAACTACAAATACAACACTTGAGTTAGCAATTGGACACCTGTATAAAAGATTTTTAGAAAGCAAAATCACTTCTGAGGCAGTCTGGAACCTGAAGGCATGAAAGACAGTAACACTGAATCTTAATTTTAACTACTGGTATCCAAATACATAATGAATAGCTTTCATAGCTGGATGTCTTCCTGAGAAGGAGAAATCCTGGATTTTCATGTAATTAAACCATGAAACAGTTAATAGCATTTGCCATTATCAGCTGAGGCGTTCTGAAACAATTTTAATTAAAACACAAGTTTCAATGACACAAACTGTGTCCTTTTTCAACATTTTAATTACATTAGGATGTAATGCCATTTAGTGATACACTGAAGTACAGAAGAGATGGATGTTCAGACCCTTGTGGGACCGGTTCACAACCGTCTATTCAGATGCTTCAATAACTGCCGCTGACATTGCTCACCTGTGTTTGCATCATGGAGAAATTCTTACAGCCCAGGGACCAGATCCCTTATCCCTTTCAGACAGAAACCAAACCAGATGACGCTCTCCAGAGAGTCTTATGATCGCCACATTGCAATGGGCACGTAGTTTGTGGAATCAGACCAGAGGATTCTGAACTGCACTCCCAAAATGCAGGTAAATGGATTAGGGGAATTTAGCAAAGTACCTGAAAGGATAGTATCAAGAGGATGAAGCCAGGCTATCCTCAGTGGTGCTGAGCAATAGGACATGAGACAATAGAGAGAAACTGATTTCCAGGAAGTTCCACCTGAATGAGGAAGAACTTCTGCACTGCACAAGTGACAGTGCACTGGAACAGATTGTCCAAGGAGGAGTCTCCCTCACTGGGGATATTCCAGAACCCTCTGGATGCAATCCTATGCCATGTGCTGTGGGATGTCCCTGCTTGAGCAAAGAGGTTGGGCCAGGTGTCCACTGTGGTCCCCTTCAACCTTAACCATTCTGTGGGATTTTTGGTCTTAGTAAGAAATATTTTATTTTCTAGATCTGTGCTGGATGTAGTGCACTACATGCTGTTATATACATGCCACCAGTAGGTATCTGTGGACTGCACATAAAAACAGATTTCTAATAGATATAAAGCACAAAAAGGGGATATTTTTCTAATTTAAGATTCACAGTGAAGTACATTAAACTAATGGTATGTTGTACTTTGAGGGACTCTGCGGAGATTTTTTTCCCCATAAGAGAAAGGACCTTGCTGGGAAGCCAGTTTGTCTGATGTACTGCATTAGAGAGGGATCCTATTCTGAGCCTGACACCTATTGTGGCAAATATTCCATACCCCTTCTGTTATTGATTTAGTTAAAATATATTTGGATTGCAAGGGAAAGTTAAATATTGCTGCTGCACTACTAACATATACCAATTTCAAATTGGTATCTTTACCAGAGGAACTGTGAAGCAGAGATGAGACCTTACCCTTGTCACCTTTTAAGTAGGGCCAATTACACTGATGCAACACAATCTTTTGTTACACTGTTCATAAATACAATTTCAAACAAAAACAAAGCACAAAACATTGACTTGTGTTGACTGATAATTTGTTTAAATCTCTTTCTGGACCAATGTACTAGAAGACCTGATATATTATTAAAATTAAATATTAGATTTATTTTTATGTAGTTTTATTCTCTTTGAAATGCAGAACCCTTTAAATAATGTATTATGTGCTTAGACCCTCTTTGTGCAGCAAGACTTGTGAAAATGACACCTTTGGAGCATACACAGGTGCAAATGTATTTCACTACCACCCTTAAAATAAATATAACTCAGACTTCTTCTGAAGAAACCCTTTAATTATGCATTACTTTTTATCTCATTATTTGTTTAAACATTCACAGTTTTTTTCAGAACTGACATTGAACCAGCAGTTTGTGTTTCTCTTTCCTGAAGGCATTGGTAATTCCAAAACCCTAGGGAGATTAATGAACTGTAGCAGACAACTTTTCTGAGTATCCCTCGAAGACCACACCAATTTATTAGCATGCCATTGTGACTTTTTAAAAATTAAAGGCAAAATAATGAGTTTTCTCATCCATCCACTATGACAGAAATTGCATTTTCCTCATCTCTCATAATACTTTTTATGTCATATTCCTTTTATTGATCCTGGACTAGAATTACATAGGAGGTTTCTTAGCAGGATTTATGAAATATTCAAATAGGATATAATACTCTGTTATAAAAATCCATTCCCTTGCTTTCTTTGATTTACTGTTTTTATGTACACATGCTGCTGTTGCTGGGTCCTATCCTCAGCTGCTAAAAACAGTCAAACAACCAAAGAGATGGAATAGAGAGGAAACAATAATTTTTCATGTTCTGGTGACCCAATCTCACACAATAATATTTTTTCATGTTCTGGTGACCCAATCTCATTTTCTGCTGTTCTGAGGATTTTGTCTCATGCACATGCCTAACAGAGTAGAGACAGCTGCTTCACTAGGATCATTTGCACAAGTGCTGACACTGTCCCCACTGAACTACTCACAGAAAACCAAAACAATAGATTCTTCTGATTGAACTTTTAGACTATTTGGGGGAAATTTCCCTCTATGATCACATCATTGACACCACCTTGGCCATAAGCAGGCCAAAATGATATTTCAATTATTTGGGTCAAACATGCTTGATTTCCTTTCTGAGTGAAGGGCCTGATAAGATAGATATAATAGCAAGACTGGTTTCTGTGTAATTAATTATTTCAGTATTATCTGTAATAATTGATTAGGATATTAACAAGTTGAATCCTGGCACTCTGAAGACAATAAGAATTTTTCCACTTAGAGAATATATCATTCTCAAATTAAAACTGTTAAGAGACACAGTTGCTAGAGTTTTCTAGAATGTTGGTATCCAGGTTTCCCTGGCAGTTTATGATCCTCTCTCCTTGTCTTTGATGTCCATTTTTGTCAATGTCAGGTGTACACTTACACAAAGCCTCTGTTTTCATCATCAGCTAGGAGTGGACTTTGCAATATGACCCTGCAGGGAAATCTCAGAGCTGTGACTCCTTAACAAGAAATCCTTCTAATGAATTTATTGCAAAATTGAGTGGAATAGGAAATTATTTTCAAATGTATTAAATAATTGTAAAGAAAGTACAGAAATTAGTACACAGTACATTGCTTTCTATAGTAAAATTTGCAGCAGAATATAAATTCTTTTAAGGATTGATTATAGAAACACTTTCAAAGGCAGCAAGAGTAATTAGTTATCCAATTAATGGGGTTTAGGTACATCAGTCTACTTTTTACTGTCAAGAACTTTTTCAACATGGCATATTTTGGAGTTTTCCATGTGTTTGTCATTTTTAAGGTTCATTTAATGTTGCATTTTTCCCAGCCTTCCTTCCAGAAGAAATTTATTTCTGAACTTCTGTTTTCACTTTAAAAAGCTAACTTCCTTTTTTCTTCAATTGTAACTTTTCCCTGAAAATGGAATGGCAATGGAAATAAAGAAAATAAAATTAAACAAATCAAATAAATAAATTACAAAATATGAAGATAAAAATTTATCTTAAGAAATACTGGTGATTTTGGGGTGTCTTTCTTGATTGTCTCAATTCTCATGATCAACCATACTGTACTTTTTTTTTTTTTTGGTAATTAAGCAAAACCAATTTTCATTCAGCTTCAAGAAGACTAAAGAAAGACTGAGTGAATTCAGCACAAGAAATAGAAAACTCACTTAGATGATACTGCTGTCCCTGTTAATGCAACTGGTCAACATTTCAGACCTTTTGGACATTTGGAAGGCAGCCATTGCAGACCTGACACAGTGACATAAGTAGTTTATTCTGGATATCTGCCACACAACATCTTTTGAGTATCTTGTGACGCCCTTAATAGAGATCAGTGTATTCATGTTATTGTTTTTGACAGTCTTTATTTTTTAAAATTACTTCAGTGGTATTCCCGCTTATCCTAAGCACACTTGTTTCCCTGTTTTCTGTCAGCATGTCATGTCAAAATATCTATCAGAACCATCACTACTCAGACAGAAAAGCATTGCAAATGTAAAAAGCAACATCTGCTACCTATGCATGTTTGCTTTCCAACCTCACACAAAACAATCTCAGAAACTTTGTCAGGGTAGAGTTGGGTACCTGAAGGGCAAAGTGGTGGGTGCCATCATTCAATACTTCTGCTCCCAAATATCATCAGTGACTTCAAAAGACAGATCTCTGCTTACTTTTAGAACACTTGAAATGCATTTGTGACAATTGCAAAGGGTGGCATTGGACATTGTATTTTCAATGTCTGCAAGTAATTTTGAACAACTTAGTAAATATTTATCTGAGCAATGCTGAATGTTTCTTTTCCATATCCTGTACAAATGGTCATTTTCTCAGTCATTTTCACTGTACTAATGATTTTTAATTGCAGAATAATGATTAGGAAACAGAGATCTAGAAGAAATATACTTGTGCTGATTTATTCTCAGAATACCCATCATGATTCTCTGAAGTGTTTATATTGGCAGTCATTTGGAACTCATAATTATTGTAGTACTAATAGGTAAAATGAGAAAACATTTTTAAGCATTAACTTTTTCAGTGTTTGAGTCCAGGCATATTTAGACACCACATCGCCAACATCTTATTTAATCATCTTAACTAGAATGAACATGAAAAAAGAGTGATACATGTGAGAGCCAGGAAGAATTCAGGGTATTTAGGATCTGAACAAGAATTTTAAAATAAATTGCTGAGCAGTATCAGTGCATCATGGTTTACATTTTTGGGAAGTCACTAATTTACATTCCCCAGGGTCCCCTTATAATCAGCAGAGAGATATAAGTGTTTTTAGGGCATAATCCATTTGGTCTACTTTATTTGCCTCCTTAGAATGAGCTTGATAGCATCCTGCTCATTAATGACCATTTTTTTACAATGCTCAGATTTCAGCTAATTTTAAAGGCTCAGGGTGAAGCAGATATAAATTTAAATTAATCAAGTGTCAGTCAAATGACTCAAATGAGGTTTGTTTAATCTTACTGCCCTAAACAGAAGATATGGGGACATATGTTTGCAAATTCATGCATCCTTCTCACTAATTTTAGCCAACTGAAATTTACTTTCAGAACACAATTGATCCCAGCATCTTATCTGTGTAATGCCACCTCTGACATTCTGGAGGTGAAGGTTCTTTTTCATTGAATATAGTGGGGGCTGGGTGATCCATCTAGACTTTGACTAATAAAAATAGGATGGTTAAAATTTAGCACCTAAGCAAGAAACATCCTTCAGGTACTAACTTCATAGTTTTAAAAATACCTTCATGAAAATTTGAGCTATGATGATCAAAGATATTGCCTATGCAGAGGCAATAAACTACTTGAAGAACAAAGGCCTCAAGTAACAATTATTTAATGTTCATATTGGTGATTTTAAGAACAAAGTGCTCAAATGGAAGGTTAGGATATTCACACCTTTGATTTATTAGTGTCAGTCAGCCACTGAGGTCGATGTAAACACGAGGTGATGCAGCACAAATGGAATTAAGTGATGAAGTAACTTGTATGCAGTATCAGAGCTGCAATGACATACTCTGGAATGGATCATCTGCCCTTCCTTCTTCTTTGGTCTCCTTCAATACAGCTTTTTTCCAGTCATGCTATGAGTCTCCATCCCATAGTCTTGGCCAGCAGCAATATTCCTTATTAGATTCAGATGTAGGTCCCTGGATTTGGAATATGATTTTCACCTTTGACACCTTTCTGTATCAGGTGAGTAATGTTTCTGTGTAATTTCACTAATAGAAGCAAAGGCCCTTTTTTTTGAAGCTGGGATAGGATGGCACTTCTGGTTCAGACAATAACAATCTAGCACAAATAATAAAGGCAACTCATTTAAGCAAAGGACATTTCAACACTATTTGAAGCTCGTTAACTTTTTGGCACAACTACTTGCTAATGATGAGAAAATATTCTGGTACATTTCGAAGTTTCTGTTAAGTAATTGTGTCCTCTGTATAGTAATTTCTAGACTAAAAAGTTTTCATAAGAAACCATTTCCATATGAAATTAATAAAAACCATCTCCCTTTTGTAGATTGATCTAGATTTACGTGTCTTCTATTAGGAAATTCCTAACTTGTTTCATCTAGACAAACATGCTTAAAATTAACTGCAGACTCAGTTAAGGAAATATTTGCAATAATTCTTAGCATTTTCAAATCCTGTTTTGATGCCCTGCAAGTTCATGAGTTATAAATTGCTACAATTTAATTAGGAAATTATTGTAGTTGTCCAAATGCTTGTTTCTGTTATGTAAATAACAATGGAACAAATTGTATTCTCTTGCTATTCAAATCAGGGAAAGCTAGACCCAGTGTAAACATGTATTTGCAGAATAAACAGTAACAAAATGGGAAATAAATAGTCTGCTGGTATGTTTGTGGAACTTTTTACAAGAAACTGAATGTTCAAAAAAGAGATTTACTTTGATTTATATTTCTTAACTGATTTGTATATTATTTCATAACTATAAAAATACATGTATGGAGTAAAATCATCATAATGATTTTCAATTGAATGGAAAGTCAAGAAAAGAACATTTACTAGTCAATATAAAATAGCAACTTATACTTTGGGGAATTGTCTAAATAATAGCTATTCTATAGCAAATAAAAACTTTCACAAACTGGAGTTTGACAGCTCCTATTCACTTCCAGATCTGTAAAGTGTACTGGAATTATTATTGTTACTGATGTAGACTATTTTGACAGAAATAAGTACATTTAATGTATTTTTCCATAAATCTATTTACAGACAAATGTTAAATACAGAAAAATTATATTAACATACCTCCTTTCCAGTAAAAAAAACATCAGATTGTGCATTCCAAAATTTTGTTGCTGTACCTTGGTGTACTTAAGTATGCCAAGAAAGTTGCAGGTCATGTTTCTCATGCCTCCTCTTTAGGGACAGAGCTTATGTGTGTTTGTTACCACATCACCTGGTGCAGTGGGTCCTTGATCTGGAGCATACTGAAAGTGTTGTCCAGTTACAGAGACTGTTTATGTTGAAGAAATTAGGAATAAGAAATTAAATCTTCAGAAAAACTCTACTGCAGCATGCAGACTTTCCTGTTTTTGTTGTTTATTTGGGAAAACAGTACTCTATACATTATTTTTGTTTTGCTTTGTTTTGTTTTGGTTTTGTTTTTTGTTTCTTCACAGAGATGAATTTCACTGAAGATGGCAAAGGCATTTGCGAATGTTTTCAGTCTGAATTAATCAAATGGGAAAGATTAAAGTTACACAGCAATCTTTTCTTACAAAACAGAGACAGAAATTTTTCTATAAGCATTCTATTTATTTTTTTTGTCAAGTACACTTTGTTGAAAACAGAAGATGAAACAACTTGTTTGGGACAAGCTTTCAGAGAATTCTGTCTGTCACTCTGGCAGACTCCTGGAGGCAGATTACAATATAGTAACCTTTGGACTTTTCAGATGTCGTTTCAATACAATAAGGAGGATAAAGGCCCTTGAAGTGTTAGTTGGACTTCAGGGAGTTTTGGATTCTGATGGTGCTAGGTCTTTTCTGGGACTAGATCAGCCTTTAAAGATTTTGCCCTAGACCCAGGCTTCAGAGGTTTGCACTTGGGGAATGAGGTTACAGTATTTTCATTGAAGGGCTTTTTCAGTTTTGAGATTAGCTATTTGCAGAGTCTGGAGTGTTGGCAGATAGTGAAAGCAAAAATGATCTAGGAACAGTGCAAATTCCCTGAAAGTAAAATCAATGATAGTTCTATTTTTACAGTAAATAACAATAGAAACATTACAATTTTTATCTGAAAAATATGTTGAGCTGATGATAATGAACAGTGGCAGCTTTGAGGACCTTAATGCATAATGTTCTGAGGCAACGATAGTCCTTTAATCGACTTCAGAAGAACTTTAATTAAGGCTTCAAATGTTATTTCAAATAATCTGCTAGACCATAATACTTTCTCTCATTCAAAACATCTCATTACTTGTCAAATATCATCACTAAATGGGAAGAGAGACACCTCTCAAAAGAATGCTAACTTACTGTCCATGTCAATGGTACCTGTTTCTGACATTCTTCTGCTATCTTCACATGTTGCATACCATTATAATATTTTTGTGAGCTTTTATGAAAAATATCACAACTATGAAATATGCCACTAAGAAAAATCTCTTTTATTTGCTTTAGAAAACACATTCAGAAAATAATTGTCCCATCCTTCATCTAAAACTACTTGTGAGCATGGTACATACACAGAGACATAGTTATTTGGAGCTAGATCCACAGCAAGACTTAAGCAAGAAGTGCTTTTTAATGTCTTACAGCATGCACTCCTTTCTTCAAACACCACTTGAATTTATATTGGTATGAAATAATAAATAATCACTGGCTGGCAAAATGAGGTGAGAGAGAAAGAATGGTAGCCAGAAGAGGCAGAAAATATGCAATTATATAACCTAAGGGTAAGTTATTAGCAAGATGAAATGTTCAGATCCTTGTATCAATGAGCATTTAATCTGGTATATGGTGTGGAAAAAATCCAACAGGAGACACTTCAGGAGTAGAAGTGCGTGAATTAATTAATACTCTACAGATTAAATTGCTAGTCTAGGACATCTGAAGCTCAGACTCAAATTGCTATTTTAAAGTTGGTGAAATGAGGTTTGGAAGTGCAGGACAATTTTGAAATTCCTCCTTGGTGATTCCTGTTCCTGTTATCAACAATTAAATGCCCTGAAGTGTGAAGGGGCAGGCAGGTGGGTTTTTTGTTTTCTGTAAGAAAGATCAACTTGCTCAAGTTCCCAGTGGAAGAAAAGGTTCATAACTGATGTCCCTAAACAAAGAAAGGTGCTACCATTGACCTTCATCTTCACTTCAGAGCTCCCCTTCCTCTTCTGTGAAGAAAAAGAGTTGGGGAATTCAAAGCTGTTACACCAATGACAGTTTGGAAAGCCTTCGGTGAGACTTGCAAGAGGCTTCATTCACTGGAGACAGTCCTTTAATTCAGTTTTGCCTCTGGATTCTGAGGGACAGATTGTTCAAACAGTCTCTGAATTTAGCACTTTTCAAAACAGTACTGGGCAGTAACTTCTCATAATCTTACTATATTGTAAGTACACAGTGTTCTTGAAAAGCAAACTTCTGTTTAGTGTCTTTGTACTTTGAAAATATTGGCTTATGTTGCCATGGGATATTTTATAGGCAATACTAGGAGCATAGAAAGCTATACATTTTTATTTTGGTTTAATAATCTGTAATCTATGTATTTCTGATTTTAAAGTGTGTCCCAGGGGAAAAAAAGTTTGCCTTTGCAAGAAATAATCCCCTCATGAATTATTGACTAACCTTACTGCATGAAAGCAAGAGTCTCAAGGTTTTTGCAGGGGTATTACTCAGAAATTAGGACCTTTGCCAAAGGCTGGGATAAACTAAAGAATGCAACTATAAATCTCCAGGGTCAAGTACAGGGAGTGTTTTATTTTGAACATGATTCAGACAATCTCTCAGTGTGTTTCTTTGTTCTTCAGCTCCTTAAACCCAGGCTATCTGTAATTCAAAATATGTGCCTAATGTGTACTTACACCCCCTTTATCCAGAAGGTGTAACATAGTAGATTTTCTTTGCTGTTTGAACTGTTGATATTCTAAAGCAAACAATAAAAGTTCACATTCTTGCTCTTGCATAGAACAACTGTTAGGTGTTAAATTACCTTCAGGCATTTTTGCTTTAGCAATACAATTAATAGTCCATTTTTTGTCCCTCTAGGAAAAAATGTTCTTTACTCTTGAGAAATATGGGCAGAGATGTTGCCAATATTCCTCCCCTCACTTGAATATGCATTTGGATAATGCACAAAGTCAAGTGTGGAAAAAAGACCAATTGCAAAGTTATTAATGCCTTACTTTCAGAAGAAGCAGGTAGAAGGTGTAATTCTGGCAGTCTCTCCTTCATTCCCACAGGACAAGTGACACACCTGGACTTCACAATAAGCTGTAGCAGACACAGCCCCAGTGTCCCAAAAGGGGAAGTCAGGAGTGGATTGTATCATGCTGCATGTGTGCACTACTGGGAACTCTTATGCCACCAACAGACACAGAAGGAAGCTTAAGCCAAAATCCAACACATGGAATCACAGAATCAGAGAATATTCTGCACTGGAAAGGACCCAAAGGGATCAGTGAGTCCAACTTTTAATGAATGGCCCATATGGGGTTCAAACCCATGACCTAGGTGTTATTAGCACCTTGCTCTAACCACATGAAACTGGTTCCTATATAGTGCTTGTAGAAGACTCCACAAAATAGAAATAATCAGTTCTCTTTTATGCTCAAGACTTCATGCAACATCAAAATATTTATTATTATTATTATTATTATTATTATTATTATTATTATTATTATTATGGCAAGAGAGGAAAATGTCACCATTTTTCAAAGTAAAACTGATGCAGATTCAATCTTTGCCTACATGTGTGCTAAGGTACAGACAGAATTTGATCTACTGAATATTTCATTAAGGTGTTGACAGCTAAGCATCTGAGATACAACTGCTGAGATAATATATGAAACATGCCAACAGAGACTAAATAACAGACTACTCAATCTTTTCCTCTGTTTTCAGTCTCTTTGTCTCTCTCTTTCTCATTTTAACTGCATACAGTGTAAAAACTGGCTCACACATGTTCCTGCACAGAGAGGATTTGGGGTTCTGGTTGCTCTGTGAGATTGTGGCAGCCATTATTCACACAGAACTCTCTCTGTAGTAAAGAAAAAACCCTGAATCATACACTCAAACACAAATTAATCTTTCCATGTGAAAACTAACTCCAAGGGCCTTTATTTGACCTAATAACTTCTTTCTAGCCTTTAAAAGATCCCATATAGGAAACAACAATCTATAGAGCAAAACACAAACCTCTGGAGACAAAGTGAGCAGCTGCACTCACCAGAACCAACTTGCAAAAATTGCTTAACTTCTTGCAAACAACTGGTCAGTCTAATAATCATTCTTTAGAAAGTTTAATGAACATAAATAATTGTTTTCCTTTAAATAGTTCTTTAAACCCATGTTGCTATATTGTTCTATGTTAGCACATCATCCTACAGTTAGTATAACCAAAAGAGGAATTAGACCTGGTTCATATATTTTACAAATTAGGACTAGTGTGCTTATGATTAATTAATAGGAAAAGGGATGCATTTGCAACCAAATATTTCTACAATGAATAATTTATCCAAGTTTACTTTTAGCATATTGGTAAAGCAGGCTTCATTTCACATATTGCACAGTAAAATCTCTCTAAAGAAATTCATGAGACAAAAAAATTACCAACATAAAAATCAATTGCTCATTTCCATTTAAAAGTTGAGTTAGAACTATATACAGTAGATTTAGGATACCCTCATAATATATGTGATTGTCTAGGAAGGATATAAGTTCTATTATTCCCAGACAGAAAAAAATTGTTAATTTCCCTAGAAGCAAGTTCTTTGTGTTAATTTATTCCTTCACATATTTCTCATTCCCATGAAAACACTTCTTTGTGAAAATGGAGAAAAATATACAGTAAATTAAACTTAGAGCAGTGATTTAAAGCAGCAGATATCCTGTAAAGGGGGGAAAAGATAAGTTATCTTAATTTATGAGCCTTACAGTTGTGAGTCATGTCCTGTTATGGTCATTATATTTATGAGGTCTAAATGACTGCTGAAATAAATAACAGATCTATGAAAATCCAAAATGTATAGTGCAAATTCTGCCAAGAAAAAAACCTTCAAAACCATACTAAGATCAAAGAAAAATATTTAATTTCATTTAGTTCACTCAGAAATTTTGAATAACAAGAGTGATATATACGAAAAAGTAATACTGATTTCACAAGAAACCTTAACTGTAGTGGTTAGAATATAGAGTTATTATTCTCTAAATTTCAAATAATTGGTGGTAATGTGTTCTCTCTGGAGATAATAGGAACCAAGGTGCTGATTAGAAGGGAGGCAGAAGGACTGATGTCACTGACTGTTCAGGGATGTGTCTGTCACAAAAAGAGGCAAGAGAAGTGAACTCTTTATGCATCCGGTTGCTTATATAGCACAGAATATCAGTCAATGATGAGAAAATGTACCATGTTTCAAAGCCAAACTCTTTACTATATGTTAGCTATAGAAACAATAATAGAAAATTAATTTTCAGCTGAAATTAGAAAATCTCTTTTTACTCTAATGGCCTAATGTGAATTGACAGTGAAGTGTATCCCTAGAGAACCAAAGCAGTGTTCTCTAAGGGAAGCAAAGAAAGCACAATTCCATTTATACTAGCATAAATGCCAGTTTATAAATTTCAATAAACATCAGGAATTTTTCAAGTATTTTGTAAGGGTTTTAACTAGTGCAAATGTAGATTTTGACAGAGTCTTCTCCTCCTTTTCCTCTCTCCCTTTTTTCCCTCCAATAAAAATACTGGTAACATTGCTGTATTACATTTCATTACCTGAAAAGACTGAAAATAGATTGCTCTGATCTGAATTTGCTAATATAGACTGCTAGAGCTTTGACACACCTGTGTCTCTACCATATTTTTCCTGCCATGTCCACAATTTAGTGGCAGAATCTTTGAAGAGAACCACAGCCACTAGTTTGGTTTCTCACAGCATTTGAAGATTGGCTGATTGGTTGTGTAGTCTTGATTTATTGCATGGTGCTCTCACTCTTTTTGTGTCAATTGCACTATATTTTTGTAGATTGAAGTTTTCAGGTTCCACTAAAGGGTAAACAAATGAGTTTTTACATGGTTGCACAGTAAACAGAACATGCAAGTGCTGTGATGGTGTATGAATTAAATAATTCAAAATATGAAGGAGGCAGGAAAACAAAAGTCATTTTTTCCTAAGCTCATTATTTATTGCAAAGAAAACAAGATCAAAGAATTATGCCAAACAAAGGCAATTTCCAAGCTGCTGTGCCATACATTTAAAAGACAGAGGTCCTTTTATATTTAAAATTTTCCCAATAGGTGTGATGAGGGCATCAGCTGGTAGCCCTGGGCTGACTACCAATACTATCCATGAATTTATTCTGCAAAATGTGGAGTATAGCAATCATAATGACTCCCACCACCAGCTGCAAGTTCAAGGAAGAAGGCTGATTCCTCTCTATCTCCCTCCCTCATTTTTTTTGGCCTAGTGTTGCAATCAAGTAATGAAAGCTTGACTTTCATACAGGGTTCCTATGTCTGCAACATTTGCGTCACAGCACGCTGCATTGTCAAACTCAAAAGATAAGAAACTTCAAAATCAGTCTTACTAAACAAACATTTTATTGTGGTGTTCATAATGCAGGGAAGGTTATAAACTTGTAGCAAGTACAGTACAGTGGTAAGATCAGAGCAAAGTACAAGGTGCACTCCAGAAGTGAAAATTAGGGAATTTCTTTTGTTCTGTTTGGGCATTTACATCCCAGCTTCTATTGGGAAGGCAGAATTTGACATCTCACTACATGGGTAACCTTTACGTTGTGGGGGACATTAGGAGTGCCAAAATTGCCAGAGCCAATCTCCCTCTTCCTTTGATGCATGGGTTGGGAAAGAGATATTGGCTACTGGAGAACTTTTTAATCAGCTTTTTTTTTCCCGGAGAAACCTATTGCAATCTCTTTTACAATGCACCCCTCCTTGACAATTATCATTTTTTCCCAGCCTCACTCATGACCTAGGAGAGCTTTTGTCCATAGTTAAGTGTTACACCCAAGAAAAATGCAAATCTGAATGATGCAACATTGTGATATTACAGGTCAAGAACTCACTTCCTTACAGTAGAGTCCTATGTTACCAGAAAATCTCTAAAAAAATATTTTCTAAAAGTGTTCCAAGAAGATATTCACAGCCTTGCCCTCACAGATTCAAAATCCTAACAATGTGGAAGCATTCTCAGGCTTTTTGTTGCAAAAAAATAGATGCAATTTGATATTCTCTTAGAGAGGAAGCTCAACAGACCCTTGGACTCAGCTCAGTATGTAAATTGATGTATTTTTTGTGAAGTCACTGCAGTCATACTGCTTCACATCATCTGGCCTTGCTAATACAGTTGTCCTTTTGTTTGTATGCACTGAGGTGCCCAGCATGAGAATTTCAGTGTTTTAAAACTTTATTTTTTAATTATGCCTTTAAGGTTTTCTGTTTAGTATTTTTAGCTTTTTTTGGGGTTGTTTGGTGGTTTTTTTTTCCAGTTAGGAAAAGTTCAGTTTCACTGCTTGCATTTTTTTTGTTTGTTTCAAAAGGGAGTAATTTCTGAAGTACTAAAAAAAAAAGCATAAAGGAGAGCATATTTTTCTAATTTCATCTATCTTAAAAACAGCTGAAAATTTTCTTTCTCTTCTAACCTTCCACAAAGAATATGTTTGAGCTCAACAAGGTAAGGAAACTTAGCTGCAAAGGGCACATTTTCATAAAATTATGGACAAATGAAAATAGAAGGATAGGGAAAAATGTTATATGCATGTTTGTATAACTATTGATGCCATAAATGCCATTATACTTTCACTAGATATGATTTCAAACATTAGCTACTGGCCTGCTGGGTTAAATATTTATTTTCTAGGAGTCCCATCTGTTTCAAGCTACCAGCCAAAAGAACTAAATAATAAAATGTACAATATACACAGTTACAAGGTACAGAACAATATTTTTCAGGATGTTTGCACTTCTGTTAACAAGAACAGATAAACAGACCCACCACTGGCCAATAAGCTTTTTACTGGTGTAAATTTTATCCAGTATTTTTCTATCTGTTTTGCCGTGTTAAAGAGTGCTATAAAAACTATCTTTCCTACAGCCAATTGTCAAATGCCCTTGTGGATTTTAACATTCCCTTTCTTATTGTGACTAAGGTGTTGCAGTAAATAATAAATGACAATGTTGGGAGGGGTTAGGGAGGAGGAAGTGAAACTATAGCTTGAAAATCAAAGATATATTCCTGTCTCTTCTGTAATGAAATAACATTTACTTAAATCACATAAACAGAGCAGAACTGCCTTAATAAAAAGAGTTTACATTGAATCCAATCCAATAATCTCTTACATAAGAAAAATTGTTGTGTTCACTCTTTTTTTTTTTTTTTTTTTTTTTGGTTTTGAGGTTTGATATTACCTAGATCATGGGGTCCGGCAAACTATAGGTAATCTATAAATACAGCAATATTTTAGCTGTTTCAGAGAACCACTTTTCTGCAATTATGCATGTATATCTTAATCCAGTGACTCTCTGAGATTAAGCAATGGCTGTAACCTGTATGTAGAATAACTGGGAGGCTGCATACCTGCAGTTTTTATCCTTATATTCTTCACAGTCTGGAAATGTTACTTAAATCAAAGAGCGAAGCAGTGGTCCAAGGGAAATTAATTTACATTTACACACACAGCCATGCAATGCCCCTTTCTACACTGCTACAATTCCAAGATATCCCAAAAAAGACCTCTTGAAACAGAATCCCTGAATAGATTGCTTAGAGTTCAGAAATTGTGAGAAAAATGTAATTTATATTATGGCCAAAGTAGAGAATTTCTTTTCAGAATACACAACTTCAGTGCACCACAAGGAAGAAATAACCTATCGTTGTAGTGACGCAAAAAGGGAATATTATATTTCATATACCTTTTTTTTTTAAAGAATGTTTCCCCTTTTTCATAATACTTTCCTGCTTTATCAACATCCTTTAAAGACAGATCTCTGCTTTAGTAATTTTGAGTCATAGTCACAAACTGAGCTGTCTTCGGTGCTTTGGCAGTGACATTGTGTCTGGGTTTCCTTAGTGATGCACCAAACAGATTAATTTTCCACCTCCTGCACAGAGCACATCCTCCTGATGGCATTCCCTGTGTGGGAGGGTGGCCACGCTCTGTTCACACACTCACAGGTGTGGCCTCCTGGGCTTTCTCCTGACAGCCTTTCCAGCAGCTGAACATTTGTAGCCTCAAGGCCACTCTGCAGCCTTCTAGTAAGCAGGCAGGGCATCACAGCTCAGGCTTTGTTTGTTCCTCCTACTGATGTGTTGGATTGGATTTTATCCTGTGGAGATGAGAAATTCTCTTTGGAAAGAAAGGAAGAAAGGAGAAAGGGGGGGAAGGGGGAAAGGAAAAGATAAAGGAAGAAATGGAAAATGGAAAAGGAAAAAGGAAAAGGAAAAGGAAAAGGAAAAGGAAAAGGAAAAGGAAAAGGAAAAGGAAAAGGAAAAGGAAAAGGAAAAGGAAAAGGAAAAGGAAAAAAGGTGAAGGAAAAGGAAAAAAAAGGTGAAGGAAAAGGGAAAGGTACAAAGAATTTATAAAAGCAAAAAATTTTAGTATTTTCTAAAACTCCCATGAAGAGAAGCCCTGTTCCATTCATAACTACTGTTCTACAAATAATTTTAGCTAAATGCCTATGAAGCAATACAAAAATTTTGAGTCCCAGGAATAAAACCTTGCTTGAAACCAATTATTTGAAGAAGAAATGCCACAGAATGAGTTGCAATCTAATCTCTTCTTAGACATTTAACAGCATACATGAATGACAGAGAGTAATACATTAAAATCATCTTATTTCTTTGAAAAATGTTTCCACAGCAAGCACTTTGTCATAACAGCTGTAGCTGCTGCTTCTGCCAATAGGACATTTGTATGACTGTATAGATCAGCACAGGCCATTTCCTGCAGGAATATTTTATTCTATAATTAAATCAGGAAGAAAAACACCTGGAACACTGCTGAAGGATGCAGAGACAGGGTTATTTTGAACCAGATTTTACTCCATAGTGTACTTCCTGGTAGCTTGGTAACAGAGATTTCTGGTGTATTGCAATACAGCACAGGAACTGGAATGGCCTCATGCAGGGAAAATGCCCCTAGGAAGCTGTTCTCAGGGAGGATGGGGAGCTGTAGCCTTGGTGCTAAACTGGTACTGCAAGAAGGAAGATGAGGTCATTTCTTCCGCATGAAAAGCAATATTCCAGATATAAGTGAAAAGAGAATCTGATTCCCCCAATGCATCTGAACATATTCTCTTCCTGGAGAAGACAAAGAAAAGTTCATTGCAGAACAGCACTATTTCCATTTTCAACTTGAATTGTAATATCACAACAGAGCATGGGGGGAGAGAGAAACCAAAGGATTTCCCTGCATTTGATTGTGATTGTACTCTCTGTGCCAATAAATCCTCCTTGGTTCATAAAGATTCTTCTAAAGAGCAATTTGATTTTCTTTTGAAAAGCACTGGAGTGCATCCAATGTCATTAGCTCTTTAAATATGTCCATAGTCTACTACAGGGTTGAAGTTTTGTGCTAAGTCCCTTGTCACTCCTGGCCTTACTTCTCCTGTGTAGGAATCCAAATGTGTATTTCCAGTAGCACACAGAGATTGAAGGGCTTTACCTTTCTCTATTTGAGTAGCAGAGCTACTAGCGAGGCTCCAGGATATGGTTAAATTGCATGATTGCATCTTAATAATTTTTTCCAAAGAAGGTAAATCTTGATGCAATAGCTTGGAACTACATAACTAATCAAAATTATTCATATTAAATCAGTGGTATCATATTCTCATTGGACTCTTTTTTTGATATATTAATTTAGCTAGACTGCCTTCTTTTATTCTTGCTTAATATTAAGATCAGATGATTAAAATTATTAGAGAGATGCCTCTGTGTAAATTAAGGTGCAAAGGAGACCATATGCCAAAGTCAACAGTAAATGTAGACAGGGTGAGGAGGAAAAAAAAAGTGAGGGAGAAAGAAAGAGAGTGAGACAGGAACAGATGAAGTAGAAAAATATTACCACTCTGTATATTCCCACAGCATCCCATTGGTCCTCCTCTGGTCTTAGTGGTGAGAGTGCCATGAAACATAGAGTTCAATGGATTAATATGGGCTCAGGCTGGGTGTGGGAACTCAGCACATCACTCCGGATGTCCAGAGTCGCCGCAGACCCCCCCGGGGGGCTCGGAGATCTTGGCATGGTGCCCAGAACACCTGGTGGCTTGACTTTGATCCGTCTGGTGAATTGCCAACTTGGTATGGGGATTTGAAAGTCACACGAATTTGAATGGTGTATTTACAGGGTGCACATAGGGTGAAAATGTAGATTTTAGGATTTTTGGTATAGGGGTTATGGGGACAAGATGGAGGGATCAGGGCGTGTGTCATCCTTCTTTCATCTTCTTGATCTCCATTTTCTGCTGTGATGTTGGCACTTGGGGATTGGTTTAGAGTAGAAGTGCACTGTCTAACATAGGTGATAGGCATTGGGAATTAAAGGTAAATATGATGTACGTAGTTTGTAGTATAAAAAAGACGGCACCACCTCGGGAGCGGTCAGAGTGCTTGTGGCTGCCATGCTGAGCAGATCTCAGCTGGGCAGAAAGAAAATTTTGTAGATAAGAGATAATAAACAACCTGAAGACCGAATATTGAAGAGTCCTGTCTCATTCTTAAGAGCGCAGTGCCACTTCAGGACCACCCGATACATCTCAGGACAGAGATCAAAGCAGCCAACCCAAGAGCTGGGTGGGTTTGGAGTTTTGTACCATCTTTGCACAACTTTGGATCTGTTGCTATGCTTGGATCACATGCACTCCTCTGGTGGAAGGCCTCAGCAATGGGTCTGGGGGCTTTGAGGGCCTTTGATGGGTCATGATCCCTGCTAAGATGTGACAGCTCCCTCTCATGTCACCATAGCTGAGCCAGTTATGCCACATCAGACCATCCCTGGGGGAACTAAGGGGGAGTTTTACAGCTGAGCTTGTGTAAGGAAGGACAATTACTGTAATAGAAGGCATTGTTCACATCCTGTAGGATCCTCTTATCAGCCTCAAAGCCCAATTGTAGCTTCCCCCTCTGTCTTGGGCAAATCACCACCACTCCTCCAAAAACTCATCTCCTCCCTTTAAATGGAAACAAACCTGGCCTCAGCAAAATGGCCTGGCACCTACAGGATTTTTTTTGAGTCATTACCAGTGCAGTCTATCACACCTGACTGCTGAATATTTCAAGCAATATCTGAGATTTTCTAACCTTACAATTGAAGATTTCCCTTCCTTCAACACCTTCAACTGCTTTTCTTCTGTCTCCACTCCTGTTTTACTCCTTAGGCTCTCCAGTTTTCCAGCAAAGATAATTATTCTCCCACATCTTCACCTTTTATAACTTGGGTAGTGTCAGCTATCTTTCTGTGCTGAATAATGCAAACCCTGCAACTCCATCTTTTAATGCCTGTCTTTATCCTTTCCCCTATGCATCCACTAAGTATCACTCAAGAGGCTTTTGGATATTCCATCCTCCTGTGCTTCCTTTCTCTAGATGCTCCATTAGGAAATGATTGCTCTGATCTTAGAAACACATTGATCTTTCATGACCACCCTGTTTGACTGTGTCTTTGTAGAAATGGTGCTACTTTTGAAGATCTACAAGAGGAAATCTGGACAACTGGGTCTGGTGCCAAAACTATAATCCACATGCCCTGGGAAATGATGTGCCTACCCTGACTGAGACAAGTTTAAACCACAGGCTGTTAGAGGAAATTCAGGCAGCATGTGTATTTAACATTAGACACTTTTGTAGAAAAGCCTGCCAATCATATTGATTTGTGTCAAATTAAGTGCAATGGGATTTTTTTTTTTAATCCATGTGGACAGCTTGGAGGCAGGAAATTAAACAAACCTTTTTCAGTAATTATCTTGGCTGAAAGTAAATTGTGGTCTTAATAATCAGAGAGGGACAATCATGTTATAAAAAGCTATCCCTCAGGTAAGAAATGCTTACCAAAATTAAACTCTCATAAAAAACAGCAATAAGAGAGGCAACTTAACGGGGCTCTCTTAATCTTGATTTTACGAACAATACTCTAAAATTAAGGGATAATTCTACACATTCATGGGGTTCCAATGAAGTTTCATGTCACCTTGCACTACTGACTGATTATTTTTAGAGTTCTCTTGTGAAGTAAGGAAACACTCTAACTTTAAAGAAATATATATCTTATTTTTTTAGGTTTCACCAGTCTATCAAGTTCTCACTTCAGTACTAATTTCTTTAAACATCCTTTCTGACTTAAAAACAAACAAACAACCCCCCCCCCCCCCCGAAAAAAAGACAAACGAAAAAATTCTCTGCTATGAAATATTGTTCTAAATGAGGGTAAAATAAGCAGTAACATTGTGTGCATTTTGTAGAAAATTACCAGTGACTTAAATCAGGGGGATACATCTGGACATCTGCAACAGAGAGCTTTTGGGACTCAAACTTGTGCTTCCTGTGAAGGTGAAGACAAAGACATTTCAACTTTAAAGTACATTACCATCAGAGGTACTGCTGGGAGGTATTATGGATGCCTGCATTTCTCCTTTCCCTCTTCTGTACCATGCAGTTCAGATTTGGGCTGCTACATGACTGATGGCTAGTTTTGATACCCAGAGCAGAGAGCAGTATATCATTTGTATGAGTTCTGAGGGCTGGCAAAATCCCCACTTGCAGTGGTCGGAGAGCTCTCCAAGGAATCTTTTTCTATCCATCTTGCTGGATGTAGAACAGCAACACTTTTCAAAGCCTCTCTTGCTAAGGTGATAGAAAAGGAAAGCTAAATCACAGCTAATCAAGTATTCTCCCATAAGAAATAGTAATAAACTTTTCCATATATTACACCTTTCCATGAAAGAGCAGAAGTGGCAGAACTTTGCATACACTCTTGATTAATAGAGGTGACCTGCTCCCAGCTTTACTTAAAAGCAAGTCAAAAGGGGACAAAAGAGCCCTCACAAGAATTTCCTCACAAAAATAATCATTTACTGAAGGTGAAAAGCTAAGGCATCAAGAGATGTCTCAATATTTGCTGCCAAGAAAGATTTTTCTAAGCTTTACACATTTACATGGAGATGATGACACTGTAAGCTCATTTCATACTAAATTTGGTTGTAAGGCATGATTAATCTAATGTGTTTTAGGAATTTGCTTTAAGATAGATAAATCGTGTCTTAGACACAAGTTGTTCTCCTGACCTGATTTCCGGTGACAGCAAGGAGAGCTGAGGGTGACTATTTTGGACATCTGTACATCTAGTGAGATGAGTCCAATCTTGGCTTGCTGCTGAAGTCAACATACAAATATAGAGTATATTGAGGAGATATTTGTCCTTCTTTTGCTGCACATGAGCTCACTGCTTATGGCCACACACTGCACACTAAAATTGAAAGCCGAGAACAGCCTGGAACATGAAATCATGTTCACCAAAAGTTCACTACATGAACTTTTGTGTGGTGCATGGCATTTTCTAATTTTCACAGTTGAAATCCTTTGTCTTTCAACCACTATGAACAATTATGAGAGTTTTCCTGGTCCCCTCTTCAACTCCCAGTACATTCAGGGAAAACAAGTAACAATTCCAGAGGGGCAAGGACTTTTCCAAATGTTCCCTTCTTAGATGACAAACTGCTATCTCAGTCCCTGCCATCGGCACTTGTCACCATTTTTTATTAGAAAGACACTGAGATACCTTGCATTTGTAAGTATTGCATGAAGAGAATTTTTTTAAATGTGTTTCACTGCTGGTTTTTGCTCATCACGTGAGGTATAAAGTATCTTTCTTTGTGTGTGTATCTAGACCCATGCAGGACTACTTCCCATGTTATATTATTGAGAATTTTGTCAGATATAATTTCTACAACAGGATTTTCTTGTTTAATTTCAAAAACATATTACACATACTCTATTTACAATTAACCTTTCGGAAGTTCTGCTTAGATTGATATAATTAAAGGCTCTTTGGTGACTTTAGACGGTTATTGCTTTGTATATGCTTAATTTGAAAATGTTACTGAAATATCCAACTGATTTGTCGGTAGTATTTGTGGGTTTATTTAACTTCAGCCTAACTCTTCTAGAGTTATCTTAGAATTCCATTTCTTTCCCCTTAAAAATACATACATATGTATATAGTTGTATTTTTCACTAAATATATATTTTAATGTATTTTTATATTTTTCACACAACAGGTGTCATGTTGTTAGAGGTTCATAGACATTCCTGATTGAGGCCTTCATAATTTGCTATTTAGTCTGCCTTCATGGTAATACAGAGCATACAATGTGTTTCTCTCCAACAAATTTCTATACTGTGCATTTTCTAATGATTCAAAAATTTGTGATCTTCAAGATGCACACAAAAATAGTGATCTTCAAGATGCATGCATTTTATTTTCTTGAACTCGATTTTGATCTGATTCTCTCTGCAAACTGATCATATTGCCACTGATTTCAAGTAGCACCTCTGCTGATAGAGGATAAGAAAAAAGATTTCTCTGTGTTGTGGCCTTTTCTGAAATCTGTAAAACTCACTGGTCAT
>NW_005054422.1:2308533-2312806 GCF_000277835.1 Geospiza fortis
GCTACAAACGAATGACATTTGCTAATGATAAACTAGGAGAACTTACCAAGTTAGATGTCTGGCTCTACTAATACACCATGAATAGATTGTAATGGGTATTGTGGGGTTTTGTTGTCGTTGTTTTGCTTTGTTTGTTTTGGGGGGTTGTTTTTTTTTTCATTTTATATTTTATTTATAAATGGCATTTAGCGCTCCTTGTGCTCAGTACTACTTGAGATGGAATAATGTCAATAGACATAACATAAAAATTCTGTAAACTGTTTTAGAAGATCTTTGTCAAATCTCAAGGCAGTTTCTTTTAATCCTGAGCATGTGTTAGATGTCTATGCCTCTTGTTTTAAACTGACAGGTCACAGAAAGCATTTACCTCTTGAGTGTAAGACCAGTTGCAGTCATCCAGCTTTTCTTGTTGCTCCAGAGAGGTTTTTGCTCAACTTCCCAACTGTTGGTTGCAGAAATACTCCAGCTTCTCTCAAACCCCCTCCCAATGTCTTAACCTGGCTAAAAGTAGTTGTCCCCTATGCTGAGATGCAGTCTGGCTAACGTGGAGGAAAAACCTTTCTATCACTATTCCCAGTGTCAAATACCAAGTACAGCAGAGAGGAGGCTTTGTCCCTGACATCACCTTCACTTTTAATCAAATCCCTAACATATTTTCTTCATAACTTCGTAAATAAGTCCTAACAAATAGAAAGCTTGTTTTAAAATTCTACATACAAATATATTTTATTTAAATCCTTTACTGTGTCTTCCTTAGGGGTTTAGTTATGGTCTCTCTTTCATGTACATCATAGGTAGCTTACTTGTGCTCATTACAGTTTATATTTCAATTGAAACAATCTCAGTTCAGATCCTTTAATCTTGAACCTCCTCCAGTGCAGCACTAACACTTTAAAAATAATAAGTTCAGGTCTATGCAAATGACTTCTGTTCCTAGCCCAGCAAACATTGAGAAAGACTGAAGTGCTCAACAGCAACAGTTTCAGCCCTAAGCCATCTGCAGGCTTATTTTTAGGATTTGAAATTTTAAGCTGAGTACTTTGCTAATCAAAAACCCCCTTGAATGCTCTTCAATATTACCAGGTCTTGCACTTTAACCATAAAAATAGAAGCAATGCAGTAAAGTCAACATTTTGTGTTGACTTCCACAGGGCATAGCACTTGATTTGTAGTGTTGTCATTTTTCTACAACCCCAGATTTTGGCAGTATGAAACTGTAAATGAAACTCAGCTTTTATTTTTTAATGTCAGTTTTTACAGACACAATTCTTGCTATGAAATCCAAATGCCCAAAACAAATAAAAACAAACTAACAAGACAACAAGCAACTATCTCAAGACCCAAAAAACGCCAACTCCTCAAAAAAAACCGAAATGGATTTTGAGGGGATTAAATTTGCATTGAATTTCATCAGACCCATATTTGGGAGCCTAGCAGAAAACAAAGGAACACTTTTAGCTTTCAAATCTGTATTTTGAAATATGCTTTTAACCTTACATTTGATTTTATTCTTATTCTTATTTTGAGTAGACATTTCATTTTATCGATGTGCTTAAGGTATTTACTGTATCTCCCCAGCCTTTTCTTATCTAAGCAATTTTGATTTTTATTGCCTTCTTACATTTTTATTGATTTCCCTGTTCCTCTTTTCATATTTTTTTTTCAGTTTATGGTTGATTCTTTGTTCACATGACATTGGTTTATAGAGTAAAAAAGATGAGAGGTGATAACAAGGTTTTTCAGTGGTCACCTCATCTAAGCCTGTTTGCTATCTGCTCAAATAGATCACTAGCAACATATTGACTGAATTGTTTAAGCTTCAGGAGTTTTATTTTGCACCACTGGCATCAATGGAAGTTTGCAACTGACACAGTAGATGGTGAATGAGAGTTTGTATTACTGTTGTATTGTACCAATCTAAACTAGGCTTAGATTCCTTTTCTATTTCTTATAGTCATAATCTGCTTGATTGTTTTTCTGTGATGATTTCAATATATTTTTGCACCTTCATCACAGAATTAATTTTTTGTACAATATTTTTTCAAAGAAAGGCAAGAACCCAGTTTACAATAATCTGCATTCATATATTTTTGGAATTTTCAAAAATAATCATCAGTACACCATTATGTTTTCTTTCTACATTTTCTAAGTTTTGAAATACTTATATTAGAATTCCTGTGGGAACCTGTTTGATCTGCATGTTCAGTGTGAGCAGCTGTGTGTGCACCCCTGAGAATAAGATCTGAGATAAGCTTTCAAGTACTTTATCTTGCTTTGTCTTCCATTTCTTATATTCCTACTTAACTGAAATGTCTGTTTCCTAAAAAGCATGCCAGTCACTTCAAACATTACAGAAAAACAAACATCACTGGAGAACCTGAAGAAATTTAGAGTGTTCATATTACACGCAAGAAATCCAACAAGCTGACACTATATGCCTAGAAGTATTAATAAATCTAGATAATCTATATCATAGAGTTGCTCTAGCAATTCAAGGGCCAAATTAAAAAAAAAAAAAAAGAGGGAGAAAGAACCTAAGTTTTTCTCCATCATTCCTTGTACCTTTCTTCCCTAAAAATACTATCATCTAAACAATCACTTAATGGAATATAATTACAAAAAGTTCATTGACATTTGACAAAATAGAAGGGTTTTTTTTCTCTTTTATTTATAATACCCACTGACAAGATATATTTACAATATTAACAGAAATTAATGTTTAATAATAAAAACTTGTATAGACAAAATATACACAAGTAGATGGAATTTACCTTCCATTTTAAATGCATGGAGGAAAAGTTGTGTTTACAATCAAGAAGCATAATGCTTTGATGCATTTCATCAGTTGATATTTTTATCATGGCATAAAGTTTTCCAAATTCAAGAGGGCACTAATGCTGTTGTGTGTGGTCCCATCCATGTGTGTGCATCTTTTAATCTTCTTATGACTTTTTGAAAACCCACCACTGATCTGGAGAACAATCATTCCTACAACATGCATGTTTCCCAATGCCAGTACATCTCCCTCCTCCTTTTGGGGAGGACAGGTTGGTTTCATCTCTTCATCCTCCAAGTGAACAATGCAGAAAATTATTAATCTTGGTCTCAGCTGAAGGTTCTTCAATAAATTAAATGTTTGCTGTCTTTTAGAAACATGAGGTTCTCATTGATTGAATTCTTGCTCTTCATATGTCCGAAACATTATTATCTATTGTAACCACTTGTGTAATTATCTTTTGGTTCTCCTTTTGCGTGTATTATCTATTTTAACTTCTTTTGCCTTTTTAAGTGTTTTAGTCTTTCAGCAAATGTGATGTTTTATAGCTCATCTTTTTTGCTGCCTCATATTCTTGATCAATTTTGTGATGAATCATCGTTTTTTTATAAAATATGTTTGTCTTATATGCATGTACTCAATTTTTTCAATTAGGGTATGGAGAAGCCATTTTTTTTGGAATGCACAATTCAGAGAGAGGAGGAAATAAGGACTTTAAAATTGATGTGTCCTTATATATGAGTATAGCATTAATTTTATCTTCTGGATTCGAAAGCATATTTCCAAAAATGTCTAAATATACAAATGAAGACATAAAAATAAGCTTTATAAATTATCTTGGCATATGCTAGGAGGAAGCAAATAGAGTCAAGTCAGTAACATAGATGCACCAAATCCTGTATTCTGGGAGTTTGCTGATGTCTGAGAGCTGGGCTTGCCCTGTTACAAGGCCTTTGCACAAGAAAGCCTAGGGAGTTTCTGTGGTTCAGGTGTTACTTTTGGTGCTGGAGTTCTTCTGCTTCTATCTTCTGAGGGCAAAGTCAACAGTTCTGATTACAAATGGGACCCTTTTTCAGAAGTGGGATTTTAAAACATAAATCTAGAATCAATCACTTATGCAAGTGCAGGCTGGAATAATTCTTGGGGTTTTTTAGTTTCTTCTTGAACATACTGCAGAAAAATACAACAATGGAATGAGTTTTCTATTGGCCTGGACGTAGGTGGTTTACAATGGTGAGTGCACACACCTTCATTGATGTGGGAATCTTGCTATGAAGCCTATAACATGCCTCTGAAATAAGTACAGAAATATTTTAGAAACTTCTGAAGGAAGATTATGAAGGCAAATAAACAAAGGGACATATTTTACAGTGTTATTCAGTATTCATAGAGGTAAGTCTTTACTAGTTGGTAGCTCAGCCTCATTGTTGTAAGGGACAAAGAAGAGGTGAAAGAACCCTGAAAATTACAAATGTTGTATTTTTAAACTGCTGTCAC
>NW_005054422.1:2312816-2314453 GCF_000277835.1 Geospiza fortis
CTGTCTGCAAGTCTGTTTTCCAAAATTAAACACAACCAGATGCAAATTAATTTAACAATCCTAACCAGTTGACTTGGAGGTACCAGGCTTGTTTGTGCAGTAAACTGAGAAAGAAGTGTTTTGATGGCTCTGAACAGTCAAAAGGCTATTTAATAAATATCTGATGTCTGTTTAAAATCAAGAGTATAAAAAAATAGTTTTTCAAGACACATGAGTTTCAGCACCTACTTTAATTTCATTCTTCAATGGGATGTTCTTTCAAACAAAAGTTTAAAATTCTGACTCTGATCCACTTGTTATTGGTATTATTTATAAATTCAAAAAAAAGAACATGATATAGGACAGGCAACTAACCTGAATAGAAAGTGACAGTATGTAAAAAAAAATATTTGAAAGGTTTAAGACATTACAAAAGTCTTTTTGCTGAAGCCCTTACATTTGAGCATCATTTCATGAGTTTATTCTTTCATTTCCTCCTATGCTTTCTTGCCAGCATATTCATTCTCAACTCAGGACATACATATTACCACAAGACAATCAGAGACAAAGCAAAATATATATGTAAGTGAACTGAAACTAATAATGTTATTTCAATATATCTTCATTCCCACAGAAAAAGAGAGATTAGTTTGCAGTAGCCGTTAAAGTTAATATTTTTAGGGGCTTTGGTATATCAATAAATTTTTTTTACTACCATTTGGCTTTATTAGTTTATTTTGTTATTAGTTCTATTAGATGTGTGCACAGATATAGATCCCTTTTGCTTTGGGACTTGCATTCAATGTATGGGAAGAGGTCAAAACATCATGAAAAAATGTGCTGATCTGGATAACTCCTGCAGCTGGTCATATCTTTTACAAAAAAGCACAGGAGACTTTTCTATATTTAGAGGCTCAGAATAACTTTTTATTTTTCCTGCCCTTCCTTCAGCAATTTACTTTTCCTAGGCCTCTATTTTTCTTTTAATTGAAAACAGCAGACTCCACTCTAGTTGTCACATATTGACCTAAAATATGACATTTTTGTCTGTTTTTTATTTGATTAATAAATCATGCAGTTCACCTGATTGTGATTTTACCTTGCATTCATACTATTTTTCACTGAATACACTCGATGAAAAAGTTTCAGTTCATCACCTATTGAGAGCTCAGATAACAGCTGAGAGCTGGGCGAATGAGACCAGCACAGGCTCCAGGAGCTGGTTGTGGAGATCTGTTAACATTTGCAATTGTATTAATGGTTTCCTACTTTTCCTGTGATATTGGTGATTTGTTGGATCTCTCATTCATTAAAGCACTCTCTGCTTAACATTTTTTGTTGCTTGTCCCCCAAATTACAGTATTGGGAGAACTCAGCCTTGAACAGAAAGGCACAGTTAGTTTTAAACTGGAAAAAGAAGATTAAATGCAATCACAAATCTTTTCCATTACTGTCAGTAAGTTCAAATGCTGGATGTATTATGATTATTGTTAATTGTTTCTCCTTTTTTTTAATGCTTTCCCTATTTGATGTAGTTGGTTTGAAACAGTTTAGTATATCTTTTTCTTCTGGAAGAAATTTGAGCAAAGAACTTGTATTGTTTCATTGTTCCACTGTGCAAATAATTGCACATTATTTGATTTTTTTTAATCGCTATT
>NW_005054423.1:0-21564 GCF_000277835.1 Geospiza fortis
AGCAGAAGCTCCTGCTTTGCTTTCTGGTGACAAAAGGAAAGTATTCTGATCATGGAGAAAATCTTCCAGGTAGTGTTTGAACACTTTTAACTAGCTGAGTTTAGACTGAGCATTTGGTATCCTGTCCATAAATTTTCAAAGCATCACCTTGTGTGTTTGCATGCTGCAACCCCACATCTCTCTGGTTAGGACCAAATCTCTCTGGTTAGGATCATTAATTCCTTATTTGGAAACTCATTTCTTCAAATTCTGCTAATTTTCCTCACAAACAGCCTGCCTCTCTTTCTAAACATAAATGGGTTACTAATTGCCTTTCCTCCTACTTGCAAGTCTGTACATGGAAGACTTTTGGAGCTCTTTCTGTGTAAATGGTGTTGTATTTCTGCCAGAAGGATGACTAAGAAAACAAAGCCAAAGACTGTAACTATCCTCATAATCTGGTTTTATACATCTCAGAATAAAAGTATATTTTAAACTGGACCAGCCACCAAGTCATATTGAAGTTTTTTTGCTAGTCATTACTGAAAGGTGTGCTTAGCATTGACAGCAATAAAGAAGCACCAAGTTGAAAAAGATCATCTTACTGTGTTTGTCAGGGGAGGTCAGAAAAAGGCAACAAGAAGGATCAGGCACTTGAAAGACTTGGACTGTGAAGGGGGAAAGTTGTTAAACAGAGATGAGAAAACGGAGGGCACATTTAGTATTACCTGAAATATTCCGGCAGCTTCTGCAAAAAGTAAAAGAATGAACATTCAGTGAAGACAGAGCAAGAGATCATAGATTTAAACTGCAGCAAGAAATTAATTTTTTTCTTAATTCTCATAAGAAAAAAAATCTGAGAGAGAGAGTGGGAAATATCTACTTGTAAGTTGTCAAGAACAAGTTATGCAGATATCCATCAGAAATGCAGTGTTAGTGCTGATCCCTTCAGGGTCAAGGTCCTCTCAAGGTCCTTTCCAGACATGTTGCCTGACTTCTATGATAATATACAAACAGATGCAGATTTGACAGGAGAAGTTAGCAACTGGAGGAAAATCCAGCTCAAAACTTTAGACGATTGTTCTCCTTTTCTTCTTTGCCCCAGGAGATTGTAAGTCCCTGGGACAGTGTCTGACTATAAAAGGCAAACAAACATGGAAGCAGAAATCAAAACTTCTACTTATATGATAAGTGTGAGGACACTTAGGAGTTGGAAACAGAATCTACTTTCATTCCTCTAGGGCTTGCTGCAGAGTTGGAAGATGTATAAATATTTATAGTAACAAGTAATAGTAGGCTTCTCCTCTGCAGTGGCACCAGGAGGGAATGGAGAGGTTCTCTAATCATCAGTGGGCACCACTACTGCAGCAGTCAGGATTCCAACATCTATTATGGCAACACCATCAGAACCCTAGCTATTAATTATGGAGTTAGTTAAGCCTCTAACAAAATGGTAGAATTTAGGTCACATACAGAAAATCCTTGAACAAGAGTGTTGCATCAAATACAGGGACTTGGATTTTGTCCAGATGAGAGCAGGAAAAAAATTGTTAAGACATGCATGAAGGCAGCAAAAGGTGTCCCATTTGTTTCTGCAGCTTAGCTCATTGAGCTGTCAGATGTGAACCATTGGGAAGAGAATGGAGCAGTTACACCACCTGGGCACTGAAGTTTATTCATTGTTGCTGTTTGCACACTCAGCAAAAAGCCTGTAGTGGATTCAACTGGCTTGTTAAAACAAGACCTGCTGATTTCTGATCTCAGGTTTTTGGACATTCTCCCTCTACTCTCAGCTACATTTGCAGCAAAATGCAAGCAGCCCAGCCCAGGCATTTTGTAATACAACCATACTCTCTACCTGTTATGCAATGCTGAGAAAATATAAAGAGATGGTCCTATAAAAAGAAATTTTTCCAGAATCATGCTGACCTGAACACAATTTGAAATGAATTTTACAAGTATTCTGGAACAGCTGGACTGAGCTAAAAGGGCTCACGGGTGCTCACTGGGCAACTGGAGAAATGAGACCCAAGCTGAAATACAGGTACACTTCTGAGTGGGATGCTCTGGTTTAACCCCAGTCAGCAGCCAAGCCCCACACAGCCACTCACTCACACCAGGGATTGGGACAGAATCAGGAGGGTAAAAGCTAGAAAACTCCTGGGTTGACATAAAGACCAAAAAAGCCAAAAGTCATGCATACAAACAAGGCAAAACAAGGACTTAACTCACTGCTACCCATGGGCAGGCAGGTGTCCAGCCATCTCCAGGACAGCAGGGTCCCACATGCATAACAGTGACTTGGGAAGACAAATTACATCACTCCAAATGTACCCTCACCTTTCCTTCTTCTTCCCTCCATTTTATATACTGACCATGATGCCATATGTTCTGGAATATCCCTTTGGTCCCCTGTCCTGGCCATGTCTCCTCCCAGCCTCCCAAGTACCTCCAGCTTCCTCACCAGTGTGGCAGTATGAAAAGCAGAAAAGGCCTTGGCTCTGTGCAAGCCTCACTCAGCAGTCACAAAAACATTTCTATATTATCGACACTGTGTCCAGCATAAATTCAAAACACAGCCTCCTACCAGCCACTGTGAAGAAAATTAGCACTATGCCAGCCAAAACCAGCACACAGGGTGGCCAAAGTGTGTCCCAGCAGGCTCCAGGGATCCTGACTCCAGCTGCCTGGAGCACATAGTGTCTGGTCTCAGGTCTCCTTCCTTAAGAAGTCAGCAGAGATGGCCGGAACAAAGAACAGAGGGAAAGGAAGGGTCATAGAGGCACCACCCAAAAAAGCCAGAACACAGAGATGAGAGTAACTGAGCATGGTTGGAGGCAGCTCAAGTAGGCAAGGAGTGGAAGAATCCCCACACAGCTCAGATTTACCTGGCTTTTACCCAGGTCAGGGGAAAGCTCATCCATACAGTTAAAGACCAGTTCTTTTCTTGGAGTCAGAAAATTTCTTGCTCATGCCAGAAAACAGTTAACAAGGAATCTTGGATGTCCATATCTGGCATAGTTTGAAATGGGAAACCCTGGCTAAATTACTTTCTAGCCCTAATTTGGCACATCAAGACCTCCTTGTAAGACTGATGACCTAGTTGAAAAGCTGTAGGACATTGTGGAAGACAGCTATCTCAACCCACCTCTGTGATGCTGTTCTCCTGCATATGAACCACATTTTGGAGCAAAAAAGGAGAGATAAAAAATACTGGTTAAGTTATTTGGGTCTCTGTTATTTTTAGAAAAATGTTTCTTCCTAAAAATGCTGTTAAAATCTGTTGCTCCTAGCTACAAACTGTTTCATTACAAGTGGATGATACTGAGTATGCTGGACGCTCAGTAGTATCAGTATGTAAGATGAAGGGAGAGATGCAGGTTTATAAGAGTCCCCTGAGTTCAGACCCTTCAGTTTTCAGTGCTCTTAAAATGAACCAACATCAGTAATTTCCAAAGGAAATCACATCCAATTTCACTTTTATATGTATGTGCTCTGCTTGAATCAGGCAGCCCTCACTCAGTATGATGGGTGTTATCCACACTGTTCTTAGAGGCCTTTCCCTGTCCAGGTATTTTATAATTCATCCACAGTGAACCAGACCCTTTCTTTTGGTTTTATCCTTGTTTCTGATTACCAGACAATAATATATTTGACAATAATATACATCTTGTTTATCAAGATAAAGTAAACCCCTTTTTCCTGCCTAAACCATCAGTCTAACAGCATAATTTGGCTTCATAAAAATCTGTTGCCTTCTTTTTATGGCTGCAGTGCAGCTATGCTAACTGTATTGCTAACTGTACTAAGCTTATCCCAAGCTGAAGAACGTTTCATAAATTTTGTGCTTTCTTTCTTGGTTTTGAGGATTTTTGTCTTCTCAAAACCCGGTCAGAAACCAAAAAATTGCGCTTACAACTTCTGTCTGAAAAGTGTGTTTCTCACTCTCCTAGATGCAGTGAAATTCAGAATATTCTGAAGGCACAGAAGTAAATGGAACAAAACCAAACTATATGATGAAAATTGAGTTTATTTCAAGATAGTTTCATTTTAGGGGATGGTGAGAGAAGCAGAGAGGCAAGGGACTGGTTTGGAGTTTATTTTTTTTCTGTTTGTTGAGTGCTCTGCCAGTTTGTCTCCAAAATGCAAAAATACCTCCCCTTACCAGACAAAATTAGAGAGTAGTAGGTTGGGCTCTCTAGTTTTACTTCTCATGTAGTAACAAACAGAAGGCAAAGTCTAAAGAGCCTGGGAATTGTTTTTCAAATAACCCACCCAGCTATCCGTGTATACAAGCACAATGTATGGAGGTGAGACACCCTTTTGAATCTGTCATTATGATGATATCAGAAAAGTATTACTTTATCAGCAGTGACTCTAAGGTTTCTTGGCTAATGGGTCCATGAGATAATGGGTCCATGAGATTACAGGGCCTGTGGGTATAGCTTGCCTGGTCTGCTCACCATCTTCCCATTCCCAGCTCTGGATCTGGGGCCTGTCCTGGGGAGAATTCATTCTGCAGCAGAGGCAGAGGCTGCCGTGCCACCAGTGATGGGTGAAGGGAGAGACACCATGCGCGGCTCACACTGTGACCTGGGAAAGCCAGGAGGGGACAAAGTCCAGAGCCATGGCTACCATGGCAATAACACAGGTGGCCAGTGCTTCTGGCACTCTTGGGAACTCTAGTTGTTCAGGCTGACCACGCTGCCCATGGCTGGGAACCTGTCCAGGTCCAGGATCGGACACCTAATTTCCCTTGGATGAGCCGTGTCCACCCCTAATGCCTGGTGGGAAGCCCTTCAAAGAGAAGTGAGCAACCCAGCTCACCAGGATCTTTCTACAGCTCATGGACCCACTGACAAAACTGCAAGTCTTGAGCTGCTGTTGGAGGTTGTGTGATTTTGAGCAGAGGGCCTTTTGCCTCATGGGCAGCAGCCCACAGGGCTGATGTACCTGCAGTTCTGTATACATCAAGGACTGAAAATCAAAGACAACTTTGGGAGAGCTGGCGGGCTCAGAAGTTAGTCCACTTTTTTCTTTCTACAGATCAGGTTTTCTGTAAACACTGTTATTATCCTTGCAAACCCCACCACTCTCTTACACACCTTTGTGGGTTTGGGTCAACAGAAATTTAGAGTTCTCTGATGGTACAAGCCAGAGAAGACTATGTCACATGTGATAGTAGCAAAGACACAGTCAGTCAGCCCTTCAACCCCAACCTCTGACTAGCCACACTGTAGAAAAATAAATATATATGTAAGGAAACTCAGTATAGTCAGTCACCCATATTAAAAAATCCCAACAAACAATGGTGACCTCATATAGCTAATTTTAAAGATAGGTATTTTAAACTGATAAGTTAGGTGCTATTTCTTTTCAGGTATGCATCTTTAGTGGGGTTTTGGTTTGGGCTTTTTTGTAGTCAGCAAAGCTATAAACCTAGATTTTAAATGAAAGCCTCTGTCTCCCATGGGACTTAAAGGAAGCTATGAAAGAGAAATGCAGGTAAAACGATCAGCTGGAAACACTGATAGCAGAGTAGAGATATTCTGTGCAGATAATGTGGAGAATAACTCCAAAACTGATGGAATCAGAAAATGGTCACATTTCTAAGGAAAATAGTCTAAGGAAAACTACAAGAAAGGTCAGATCCATTATAGTGCTTTGACTGGTTTTAAATGCTTTTCAAAACCACTTGATAATAGCACAGAATAACTCATATTGAGAAAAATAAGGTAAATGGCAGAAAATATCAACATCTGTGTCATAACAGAATTTCACATCTTTTGCTGTGAAGGCAAGAAATGCTTGCTCTGATGTTGTACACAACGTAATACATCCTCTTTTGCTAGAAAGATAAATGTTAAGGTGCTTTTTTCAACCCTTTTTCTTTTCTTTTCTTTTCTTTTCTTTTCTTTTCTTTTCTTTTCTTTTCTTTTCTTTTCTTTTCTTTTCTTTTCTTTTCTTTTCTTTTCTTTTCTTTTCTTTTCTTTTCTTTTCTTTTCTTTTCTTTTCTTTTCTTTTCTTTTCTTTTCTTTTCTTTTCTTTTCTTTTCTTTTCTTTTCTTTTCTTTTCTTTTCTTTTCTTTTCTTTTCTTTTCTTTTCTTTTCTTTTCTTTTCTTTTCTTTTCTTTTCTTTTCTTTTCTTTTCTTTTCTTTTCTTTTCTTTTCTTTTCTTTTCTTTTCTTTTCTTTTCTTTTCTTTTCTTTTCTTTTCTTTTCTTTTCTTTTCTTTCCTTTCCTTTCCTTTCCTTTCCTTTCCTTTCCTTTCCTTTCCTTTCCTTTCCTTTCCTTTCCTTTTCTTTTCATTCACAGGTGGTGACAAGGCTTCCAGAGCACAGTTATGCTCACCAAAGGTGGAGGCACACAGCTACAGGCTCTTTTCATCATCACTTCCTGTCAGGGCTTTGGCACAGCTTGGACTGCTTTTCTTAGCAAGGTACCTGCTACATTTAAAAACAAACAAACAAATAAAATTTAATTTCTCTGGAAAGAAAATGCTGTGGCTGCAATCTGCCAGTCTTGCTGGTACATCTGAGACTTTTATCAGCCAGCCCTGCCTGCACATATAAGGCTCCCATCAGGTACTGGAGGTGCATGTATTTCTCCAGATATGTTCCCAAAGGCAAACTGCTCATGTCTTGTGAAGGTGTGGGGAGAGCATTTGGACTGTTATGCCCTACTGGTGGTAAAACCACTGTTTAAAGAGTCTCTTCTTTAATAACATGCTTTCACCACATCACAAAGATTTATCCATCACTGGGTTTTGAACATCATTCAGTGTTTTTTATACACAAAGTCTGACTGACATACACAAAGTATGACTCAGTTAAGGATTTATTCTAAAACCTCAAACTCAGAGTACTCTTCAATTTCCTCAGTAGGTTTCTACATGATTCTCTGGGGTATGTGTTGGGGAGGAGAGCCTTGGGAGAAACATCAGCAGGTTGTCAAAATCCTTTTAATCCTATTCAGCAGAAGTAAACTAAATCTTAGAGGCTTTCATATTCGTGAGATGCCTTCATTTTTCTGAGTCTCAGTTCATTGAGAAGATCAGTATTTTAATCCTGCTTTACCTGGTACTGCTTTCTCTCTTAAGTAATTGTTTAGAAAAGGATTTAGTGAAAAGAAGATTAGGGAAATGGTAAGGGCACCGAGAGCTGGCCACCAGAAATAACATACTGGTATCTTGAATAATTGGTCAGCATTAGTGCAGTTTCCCAGGTCCTTTGATGGAGAGTCCTGAAGCAACAGCCATTCAGAAATAAGAAATTCCTTTGAGAAAACCTTTGCTTCCAAACCAACCTTAGTTTTTCCAATGGTTACATCCATTTCAGATCTGAAGAAAAATCTTATGAAAGTTGAATGAGGCTTGTCTTTGTCCTCAACAATTTTAGTTGGTTTAGATTACCAGGTAATACAGATATTAAAGATATTAAAGATAGAACATCCCCATGGAAATAAGCCACTCCAAAAAATCAAAAGTTTTTGACCAAATTCTAAAATAATAATTTCTTTATTTTCATTCAGCAGACATTAAGTATGAATTACTCTTTAAATCCTATATGCCAGGTGACTTACATTAAGTCAAATAATTAGAACCCAAATCATGATGATAGTAAAAGGTCCCAGAATGAGCAGCTGCTTCTAACACCAAGGGAGGATCTAAGCAATAGAAAGCACAAATGAGAATTTCAGCACATCCCTATACCCAGAAAACTTATTTTTCCTTCAGTTCCTCCATTGGGATCTTACTCAGAGGTTAAATTATTCACCTTCTCAATGGCTATTGCAGAAAAGGCAGCACTAACAAGCACCATGGTACAAACTGTGTGGCATGGCCAGACAGCCTGCTGGGACCTGCTGCTCTCCCAGCCCCAGTCCTTGGATGCTGTACAAGAGAGGCAGGATCAAAAACACGTGGCACCAGCAGGAGGCAAGGGCAGTTGCTTAGTTAATATTTAAACATATATACATCTTTCAGCCCCTGGCAATGGCATCTCCATCAATTACACAGGGAAGTCTTTGAATACTGCCTGGATAGCTCTCAATTCATGTTCCTTCTCTGGATATTTGAAGTTGTTTGGGCAGGTTTTCCCCCAGCCACTCAGACTATATCAGTATTATCCTTAATACTAGTCTTATTTTCTTTTCTGTTTGCTGACAACATACAGAAGTGATTTCACAGTTTCTCTACTGACAGCAGATCTCTGAAACTCCTCACCTCCTTTTGAATGTCAATTACTCCCTCCCAGTGCCCCCAGACATTCACCCCTGCTTTGTCTTTCAAAGGTTCCAGAAGAAGTGTTTTGTCACTGTATAATCAAGTTCTCGAACCCACCAATTCTTGTCCTTTGAATTCTCATTTGTTCCTCTGCTCTTTTCTTCAGCGTCACTGTACAGTAACCTTAAGCCATCATCTGCCACATATTAAACCCAGATTTACTAAGCATCCCCACGTCTCCATCTGATATTTCCCCACTCTCTCCCTCTAATATTTCCTGCCTATTGCTGATGCTCAGCCAAGGACCAGAGCACTGAGCATCCTTTGCCTCTGGGAAGCCATTCCAGCATCATCAGCCTCCCTGCAAAACTGCCAAGTCTCCTATCTAGACTTGGCCTCTTATGCCTTTGAGAATGGAGCAGAGGAGTGGGAAGCAGATGAAGATTGGTAATGGGAATTCAGACTCAGCTGAATTGTTAATGGAAAAGTTAAATACTGTGGGTTGAAGACTGAGATGTGAAAGTGAAGGGGTTGTGAATTGGATTCTGAGACACTTTCTCACATCAGTTTTGCCTAAGTAGCTTGTGTCATCATTCACCAGAAAATTATGTTTTTTATGTGTTACATGGATAGGGTGTGACAGAGTGCAAATGAGTCTTCTTTGGATCATGATACTGAAACATCTGTTTCTTTTTATCCTTCACCATATCCAGAAAGGTCATTGATCATCTTTTGGGAACTTGAGATCAACTTCCTGTAAAAAATTATTGTAATATATGAATGAACTTAATAAATTTTTATGTATATTTTTATATGCATATACACACATATATGTATACATATTTAAATATAGAATATATTTGAGTGTATATATTATATTCTTTTTAAAAACTCTTATTGACAACACTTAGAAATAAGAAAAATAGGGATAGAAGAGAAAGGATTAAATAGTTTACTAACTTATTGGCAAGAAAAAGGTAGCAATAACTATGAAGACAGAGAATATGCATAGAATATCTTGTGGGCAAAGAAAGACTAATAGACTCAGCAAAGGATGGAAATGAAACCACAGGTAGTAACCTGTTTTGGGGGGTTTACATGGGCTGTGTACTCTGCTTCACTTGGAAGAGAATGTCAGCTCTCTGCTGTTACATCCACTTACTAATAACCCATATGTCAGTCTTCTGACACAAGAGTTTTGGTAAAAAATTGTAATTTTTTCACAGAAATAGTGTTAAAAGGAAAGCTAAGTTTTAATACCTTAAGCATCATTTTTATTTTCCATAAGAAAAAATGGGAAATATTTTTGATGGGAAACATCAAAACCTTAATCAAAAGGATGAAATTTTGCATCTAGAAGGCAAGAAATCAATGTTTTAATGAAAATCCTCTTAAATACCATGAACACTTCAAAAAGAACCAACATTTGAAGGACACAGAAGATAAGAGCAGAGACACTTGTTCTTCATTTGCTAGAAACAAGTAAATTACTCGGGGGGGGGGGGTGAAGAAGTGTTGAGTTTAGTTGTTTTAATCTTTTTTGCAATGTTCCTGTTTGCAATCTAATATAGAGACATTTACAACTAATCTCAGACATCTTTTCTACCCTGAGATGTGTCTGTTCAGTAATAATTTTCCAAATCTGCTTCTGGGAAGTGTTCCCTGAACACCAAGCTGCCCCAGTTTAAGAACACAACTGCTTTTCATTCTTGAAAATTTTGTCTCACCTAGAATTGTAATAGAATATCTCTAGGGCATTGCAAGTAAGATTTTCCTGCGTTGGTCCTTCATTCAGGCTTGTCTTTGGGTGTAAGAGAATATCTCTAGGGCATTGCAAGATTTTCCTGTGTTGGTCCTTCATTCAGGCTTGTCTTTGTAAGGCATGAAGTTTGAAGGATTATTTTGTCTCGGTTTTTATGAACTGTAAAATCAGTGATATTTGCAGGAGAAAAATACTTGCAAAACTATTCTCTGTAAAACATCTTTATCCAGCACTTAGCAAGCCAGAGAGATAGGGTTCAAAATATGCTATCAATGCTCAGGAGAAAAATCTCATCAAACAACAGATATAATGGCACTTGCCATAGCAGGAATTACACATTATATATTTTATTTTTGCTCATCTCCCACTTTTGAGAAGCTTGTGCCGGAAATAAATAAAAGGCAGATGTGATAGACCAGGCCCTGGAGTAGGTTCTTAACAGCTTTCCACAAAGCACACAGAGCTATAAATATTGCAAATATTTTTCATGAGATTGATCTGTTGGAGTTGTTTCAGCTTGCTCAATCTAATTAGCATCTCCGGGAAATCCTGGATTTTCCTTCAGGCTTGTGGTTCATCTTCAGTTGGCTTGTGAGAGATTTTGATTGCGCACGTGCATGGTCCGGCACATGCAGCTGTTTGCACAACGTGGTGCTGACTGGCAGGGTCATCTCTGCAGGTGTGAACAGCCTCCATTCTGAAGCAGAGCTGTCACAGCCTCCTTGTCAGGGAGCATTCCCACTTCTGTGCCTACAGCATGCAGTGAGTGTGGTGGCTTTGGCTGTTTTCTGCTTTGGACCACCCAGGCACCTCAGGTGCTAGTTCAGGATAAAGTCTCCTGTTTCTTTTAAGATCAGGCAACCTGGCAGTAACTTAGCTGGTATCAACCCCCAGAATTAGCAGGGTGCTGCATTTTGCTCTTTCTCAACACTTTATGGGTTCTACAGCTGCTGTCCTTTATTTCTGAGCACGAAATCTCTGTGGTACTCTGGCTTCTCTGACTCAAGATCACAGAATAAGCTGAGTTAGAAGGGACCCACAAGGATCCAGCTGGATTGAGTCCAGCTCCTGCCCCTGCACAGAAGACCTCAAGAGTCACACCATATGCCCAGAAGCATTGTACAAATGCATCTTGGACTCTGTCAGGCTTGGTGCTGTGACCACTTCGTATTCCAGTGCCCAATCACCCTCTGGGTGAAAAACCTTATCCTGATATGCAACCTAAACTTCTGACATATCTTCAGGATCCTGGGTCTTGTCACTGGTTACCACAGAGAAGAGATCAGTGTCTGTCCCTACTCTTTACCTCACTATGAAGTTACAGTCTGCAGTGGGGTCTCCTCTCAGTCTCCTCCAGGCTGAACAGCCCAAGTGACCTCAGCCCCTCTTCATTCAGCTTCCCCTCAAGGCCCTTCTCCATGCTCGTGGCCATCCTTTGGATACTCTCTAACAGTTTCGTATCTTTCTTAGATTGTGCTGCCCAAAACTGCCCCCAGGATTCGAGGTGAGGCCACCCCAGTGCAGAGCAGAGTGGGACAATGCCCACCCTTGCCTGGCTGGAGATGCTGTGCCTGATGGCCCCAGGACATGGTTGCCCCACCTGGACTTTGTCATCCTTTCTCATTTCAGTATGAAATGGGATGGGTTGCTTGTAAGCTGCAGGTGAATTCTGTACAGCAACAAAATGTTCACAGATTCATTTTTCATGTAAGCAGCATCTCAGATAGCAAGATTCAACCAGTTGGAATATCACGTGACCTTCATTGTCAGTTCTCTCTGGACTCTGGAAGAGTCAATCTGCTTCTCTCCTTAGTTTGTTTTCAAGCCTTATCCTCATTGGATGTTCAAGTCTTCTATTTCAGCTTGTCTGGTCATGAGCAACTTTGGCAGTAAGTGGAGCTGATGAGCAGAATCCTTACAGCTCTAAGTGTTATTATGCTTATGGTTTTCTCTATGGAGTCAGCTCATGTGCCAAAAATATGTATTCTTATTTGTGTTCAGTTCCCCATTTAGTAACCAGTTTTTAGCCCTATTTTATTTCACTAGGAAAGCTGAAAAGGGGAATGCACTATTGCCCTTAACAATATCTCACATTATGAAGATGATTTAATGTATGTCTTTACCCTCACCTCCTGAAGTGCATTCTGATCACAACTGCAGGGTCAGGGTTCCATTCAACACATGTGTAGAATATCCTACAAAGCACTTCTAAGACAGCTATAAAGACAGCAGTGGACTGCAGTGTTGGAAAATGCCTTTCCTACTTCACAAATAAGAGTCATTGACTTTAATAAATGATAAATCCTATCCTCGGCAGCAAATCAAGTATTTCAGATGCTAAGAGCGCTTCAAGATCACATGCTGTGAAATATTTGCATTTCCCATCAGTGCCAGTTTTCTATTTACAAGACATTCAATTCCACAGGATTTTGCTATTTTTTTCTGGCAGAGATTATACAATTTTATTTTTCTTTATTTTTTATTTTATTTTTTGAGTGGTTTTATCCTCAAGGAAACCAGTCAGACTAACTTAACACAGCATGACAATCAGTGCTGAAAGGCATATGATTGCCATCAAAACAAAAAATGCCTTTAAAGCAACACAATCTTCTTCACACTGGGTAAGAAGTTTAAACAAGTCGCACCACGACTGTACAACTGAAGTAAAAATGAAACATTTCCACTGAATTGCCCATATTTCCAGAAAACTGAGAAAAGACCTGCAGCTTATCAGCAAGAACGTTTGTAAAACCCAAATGCTTTTGGAAAAAAATACTGAAATGGAAATAGGTATTCCATACTGAGGAGCAGAAATGAGAAAGGATTTTATTAAAACCATAAGGGGTATATTTTCTGCATTAGACTCATAGAAGTTAAGGTATTCCTCTGGCCAGAATTCTGTATTTCCTAAGTCATTCAACTTCACACAGTAGTGACTGCAAGTGGAATAGATAATTTGAATTTGATTAAAGGATGTCTTCTGGAGACATGATGACGATGATGAGGATGATGATGATGATGATGTCCAAAATGGTGGCTACTGACATGTAAACAAGATACAGAGAAAAATCTGTCAGGCTTTATTAATCTCAGTTGCTTAGGGAGTGTACCTAAACTCTATTCCTAATTTGTCTGGTTTCTGCTTAGAGACATAGTTGTTATGCCTCAGAGTGAGCAGCTATACCAACATAACAGTAACCTTTTGCTGTGTGTTTGAGTGAAGGCAAGATGACTGTACTGCATTCGGCTCCCTTCTCAGCCTTTGTTTCCATAAGCAGCTCAAGCCATGTATGTTCCTCCCTGAGAGACATTTTCTATCTCAGAAAATTCGTGCAGCTCATTCTGCATCCAGCAGTCTCTATCCTGAAAAAGTATTGTACTCTCCTTAACACCCTCAATAATCATATTAGCCATTTGTCACACTGCTGTTAACACTTGGTGGCCTGGTCAAAATCCTTTAGAAACGTACCTTTTCTGGTATTCCATTTTTATGCATACTGCAGAACATCTTTTTTGTTACCAAATCCAGCTCACACTGCACTACCAACACTTCATCTGTCATAATTTATCATTCTGAGAGTATTGTGACAAGATTTATTGGCAAGGATTTCATTTCTATTTCCATTTTTAATAAAGCTATTAAATTGAGCCAGTACTGACTGCTGCTCAGCAATTTTACATTAAACCAGTTAAGTGATTGATCTGCAGCATACGGGCATTTGTAAGGCATTTTGGATAATCACTCCTTGATTCTGCAAGACCAAAATCTGTGCAGGAAGGAGGTTTAATTTTAAGATACTTATTCATGTTCCCTCTGTAGTCAATGGAAAAATTAATTTACTTCCACATGTATCCTGCAGTAGAATATACACCATTAGTATATGGCCTGGACCTGAATGTCTCACTGCACCTTGTCTGCAGCTGGAGCTTAGTGGATAACTTGGCTAAGCTGACCAAGTAACTGAAATGGCTGAAATTAAGGGGTGTGGGCCCAAACCTCTGTGACCCAGTAGAACAGAAACACCATCCTAAGAAGCAAACAGTAAGTACCACTGTAGTCACAAGCATCACCATAGCATGAACAGGAGGCTTGTGATTACCTTTGCATTTCCTCACAGCAATGTGTCTGTGGAGAGCAGGTCACCCAAAAAGGTCCAAAAACAGGACAGCACAAAGACCACAATCAAGAGACAATAGAGGGGGCAGGAGCCTTTTTCAGCCTCCAGTCCTGTGAGAAAGTGGCTCAGTGTGTGCTTTGTTGCCATGATCCATCTCCTCTGCATAGTTGGGTCACACAGCGGGAACAAGATCTACTGAAGGGCAAGTTTGAGGTAAACTAACATGATGGAGTCAATGAAAATTAGATGTACATTATGAACAACAGGGTGGCTGAGGGCCTGGGTGCTTTCTTGTTCAGTCATTAGACATTGTTTCTTAAATACTGCAGCACTTGCCTAAAACTATGGACATCATCTGCCATATTAAACCTTCTACTTCCACCAAAGAGAGTCACAGCATATTTGCTACCAATTTGTAGGCTATTTCTCAACTCTTCAGAAGAATATAAGCAACTTTTGTTAAAAACAACATTCTTCTATTAGGAATAGTTCTTAATTCCCAAAAGTATATAAAATTCTTACAATCAGGACTCTTTGCAATATAGTTATTATTCATTGTTGACTTAAATGTTGCATTGCTGAGATTATTTAATCTGCTGTACTTTATTAGCTCCCTGATGATTACAGGGATACAAAGCAGCAGTTACTTAGGACTAAGGTGTCATCTGGATATTAGAATTACAAAGACAAAGAGAAGGCATTGAAGGTCAAGGAAAGGATTTATGGCTTCATACACAAAAGATTGAATGCTGACCAGTGTTAAAGTATGATTGGAAAATTACACTTAGTGGTCATGAAGATTCTGATTCAATAGAAAAACCTTAATTACTAGGGACATGGACAACCATAATTTGACAATCCTCAACTGCTCAAGTTCTGTTAATGCAAACGTATGAAAACCTTGAGTGCATCCAACTCTCATCGTGGTCGTCATCATGCAGAATGTACCTTATCTTAGGATTTGAAATGAAGTTACAGAGCTTCACTCTTGCTTATTTTTACAATATATTAACACAATTGGCAAAGTATTCTTCTAGCATAGGCAATGACTTAAAAATGAGAGCATTTGTATTCTGTAAGGCACCATTGGACCTCTGTTCTGCATAAAGAAGAATCCAAGATTACTTCCTTTGTTGTAGATACCCATTTTCTAGACATCCACATTTATCCAGGACACTATCATCCAGGATATCAGCCAAATAACAGTCGTCATAAAATATTAAATTATTAAGCAACATTTTAGCAACATTTAGGGTTAAATCCTCTATTCACAAGAACATAGTCCAAGTACAGATTGTTCTCTTGGTGGCCACAGAACACGTGGTGAATTGCCTGTACTGCAGCTCAGCAAATGACAACCTTATGACTGAATTAATGTTGTCTATCTTTAATTATCACAGCTGAAGCTGAAGACCCAAGCCAACAACTCCTCCTGGTTTACAGGTACATGCTACTACTCTGATAGCAGGACATGCAGACTTAGAGAGACATTTATTTCAGTGTTTTGGGAAATGGATTACTTTAAAAGTCCAAGTATTCTTGGGGGTAGATCTTGGACTTTACTCTGATCATGAGACTCTTTTACACATGCTGGTTTATTGCAGCAATTATTGCACAGAGCTTCCAGTAAGAATGTCAGACACAAGCCAGTAGCTCATCTTTCCCAGATGCCAGAAGCTAAATATTGCTTTGAAATAAATCCCTGGATAATCCCCCAAAATCACTTCATGAGAAAATGCAAGGAGTGAGAACCTTCTTCCTTGTGCTGTAGAAATAGTTTTTCAGGGAAGGGAAAAGGGTGTGGGTGATTAGCTTGGTCCCTATAGCTGGAAACACCTTCCACCATGTACTTGTTTCATTCTTGATGAGGCAAACAAATATGTGACATTTCTTTTCTTGCTTGCCACAGAAAACTAACCTGATTTTCAGCTTTTTTTCTGAGAAAGGAAGCTGCTGCTTCCTCACCTATACTAAAAGAATTCTATAGAGTCAGGAAAAGGAATAAAGTTATTTGATTTTAAAGGAAATTATATCAAATTAGTAAAATGATTAACTTTACCATTCTTTTAAGAAAAATAAAAGAAAAAAGAACATTCAGGAGCCTTGCCTTGCCTTTTTTCACCTTCATATTTTCACCCAATTAGCTTCCTCATTTGATAGGCATGTGAATGGAGAAAAATAAGTCACCAATACTTGAAAGAGAGATGTGAATATCTGGGCCTGAGGAGAGGCAGCAAAGACAAAAGACTCAAAATGCAAGGGCTTGAGTTTGCAGACTAGAAAGCGTAAGCAACTTTAAAAAATATAAGCAACTTTATAGCATGAAAAGTTACTAATATACAGAAAGAGGAATAAATAATGCAACAATTCTCTTCTGCTTTGCCTTTGCCTTTTCACAAACTTGACTGAGAAACAATTAAGTCAGTTTTCATCAATCTTGATGTAGCTCTCTGGAGTCAGTGACTTTCCATTCATCTTGATGGCATTAACAAGCCCTAATTGAGGAGAGAGAGAGGCACTCTCCTCTCTGAGCACCCTGGTTCCTGGCAGCACACTGGCCCTCTTGCTCACGCCGTAAAGCAGGTCACACATGATCACAGGCAGACACATCTCAAGATCAACAACTGCTCTGATTTTTTTCAGAAGAGAAAGGTTTGTCTGCCAGCTTTGTGTAATAGAGGAAAGAAAAGGAGAAGAGAGATAATTTTGTGTAATTTGCTCTCCAAAGAGGCTCATTAGTGCTCTAGCCTGACAAGAAGCAGAAACTAGGTTTTGAAGTGTGATAGACATTCTTTCTGCACAAGTTGTGTGAGGTGTTAATTTTGCCCAGGTTGCCCAAACACAGACCACCCTCTTGCCTAAAAACAGATTGAAAATTTGGCCACCCAGTAACTGAGATTTGAGTCATTGTGACTTTTAGTACTAATCCAAACAATCCCAAGAGATTTATTTCAGTCTTCAGAATTAATGTTTTCTATCAATGTGCAACACAACTTTTCTTGTTCAAATGTGTTCCTTTGAACAATACAATCAAATTTGAAGGTAAAAGGAAAGGTGAGGCAGGATGCAGATCAGCTTGCCTCTGAAATGCACTAGAGAGAATTTGAGATTGAAGTATTCTAGTTGCACTTGACACTTTCCCAGAATGAATAGGAAAGTTGCCATTTCAGTATGCTAAATTACATAGCTGGTAACAGCTCTTGGTGGTTGTTGCACAAGAGCACTCAGTAAGGTGTTTCCAAGGATTATTTCGGTCATTCAGGCAATATTCAATTTTGAGACTTCAGCTGACTGACATCACTGCAGACTCAAGCAACTAAACGTCATTACCTCTTCTTACATGCTAAGCAAACTTTTAACCTGGAATTACCCTGGTGTGCTTGCTTGCAGACCTAAACTCCTTTTGTCTCCAGTATGACATTAAATGACCCTTTTAGAATTAAACTGTTCTTTTAGTATGCAATTTTAATAATCTTGCATGTATCTTCATAATAGAAATATGGTACAAGTAGAATCATAGCATCACAGAATCTTTAAGGCTGGTAAAGTTATGTAAGATCATCAAGACCAAGTGTTAACTAGGCATCACCATGCTCCCAACTAAACCATATCCCCCAAGTGCCACATCCTCTTTTTTTCTTGAACAAATAAGTATAAACTAATCAGGATGGTGTTAATTCTATAACTTTAAAAACAAAATTCTGCTAAAGTAAAGTATTGATATATTTAACACCTGGTTTTTGTTATATACACCAGGAATTGAGGGAATCTTACCCATTTCAACTTAAGTAAATGTGAACTCAAAGGCCACCTCTTCTGACTTATTCAGGTTAATTATGAATGTAGGAATTTTACTCTGGATTCCACACTTGCCCATCTGTGTATAAAAGATACAGGTCCCTTCTGGATAAGACTTTACTTACAGCCTCATGCCAATAACTTTGAAACAGGAGGGACAGCTGTGTCCTGGTGGGCATTGGGCACAGCATGGCTAACTGGGCAAGGGAGAGGACTGTCCCATTCTGCTCTGCACTGGGGTGGCCTCACCTCAAGTGCTGGGGGCAGTTTTGGGCACCACAGTATAAAAAAACCCATTATGGTATTAGAGAGTATCCAAAGGAGAGCAAAAAGATGGTGAAGGGTCTGGAGAGGAAGAAAAATGAGGAGTGGCTGAGGTCACTTGGTCTGTTCAGGCTGGAGGAGACTGCAGGGAGACCTCAGTGCAGTCTACATGTTCCTTGTGAGGGAGAGAAGACACTGATCTCTTTTCTCTGGTGACCAGTGACAGGACCTGAGGGAATGCCCTGAAGTTGTGTCAGGGGAGGTTTAGGTTGGGTATTAGAAAGAGGCTCTTCACTATGATTTGTAGGGCACTGGAAAAGGCTCCCCAGGGAAGAGGTCACAGCACCAAGGCTGACAGAGTTCAAGAAGTGCTTGGACAATGCTCTCAGGCACATGGTGTGGAGGGCCAGGAGCTGGATTCAATGATCCTTGTGGTACCTTCCAACTCAGGATCTTCTATGAGTCTGTGATTCTGTGAACAGCACTTCCAAGTGCCAGTGTGGATACTGGGTTTAGTGTCTTCTGCTTCGATCCTAGAACTGACTACCAAATGGAAAGATTTTTTTAAAACAGTTGCCATAGCCAGATTCTGTACCAGCAAATGTTCAGGAAACATATGGGTAATTTGCTGTACCAGTTGATAAAGCAGCCTCCAATATTTTCTGCTTCACAGAGCAGAAGATGTTATGCAGATGATCTAGATTAGATCATATTAGGAACATAGTGTTTTTGTGGTGCCAACCAACCTGAGTTGTTTTATTATAGACAGCTACATTCACCCAAGATTGAGCCAGTATATTGACCTGGGCTGGTGTGGATTTAGTTGTAGCTAAGAACTTCCAAACACTTCCAAGCATATGACAGATGTGTTCCACCACTAACCCTATGGAATCAGAGAGATGGTAGGAGTTTTCTTTGTTGTGTCAGTATGGTTGCAAGACACAGTAGCTTCAGTAGTGTCTCAAAGTGCACACCTTCTGACCAGCAGCAGGTAGTGTAAGTCTAATCATTATCCTGCTAGATACTTGCTGGAACTGGCAAATAAACCTCTCTGGCTTGACTCTCCAACACTGTGTTTTGCAGCCAAGTTCTTTTATTGCTAATGGGACCAAATGCTTAGCACTGTGTTGTCTGAGAAGTAGTTGCAAGGCAAGAAAAGAATAATATAATGCTGTTTCCACTTCAGAAAATGTATGTTTTGTGGTGAGATAGTAAAAACCTGTAGGGGATGAGATAGTAAAAATTATCTCCCATCCTTTCTAAAGACAAAAAGAGTTCAGCTTAAGCAGACATCATGGTAATCAAGGAACCAAACCAAAGACATTTAGGTTTACAGCTAAAAAATCTTAGACTGAACTTGGTTGATGGGCTGGGACCAGTGGGATGAAGTTCAACGAGGCAAAGTGCCAGGTGCTGTACATTAGTTACAACCACCCCATGGAGTGTTACAGGCTAGGGGGAAAATGGCAGGAAAGCAGTCCACTGGAAAAAGACCTTGGGGTGCTGGTCAACAGCAGCTGAACATGAGCCAGCAGTGCCCAGGGAGCCAAGGAGGACAATGGCCTGTACCAGCAAGAGTGTGCCCAGTCAGGGCAGTGACTGTTCCCAGGTATTGGGCACGGATGAGGTTACATTTCAAGTACTGTGTTCAGTGTTGGGAGTTGAATCCATTTAATCCAATCTTTGACTGATCTCCACTTAGAGCATGGCACTAAATGCCATGTCAAGAGACCACTGGACATGGCATTTAGTACTTTGCTCTAAGTGGAGATCAGTCAAAGGTTGGACTCAATGATCTTGGAGGTCTTTTCCAACCTAAATTATTCTGTGATCTGTGATTCTGTGAACTGTTATATAGGCAGAGGAAGAACTATATAACAACTATACGTAACCAAAACAGCTTAAAAAAACTTCCCTGTCTCTCACCCTCTGAGTATCAGGAGATGTAGCTTCAGTAGCCACTTTGGGCCAAGGAAACTCAAGCCTGCATACCCCACCTCCCACTAACACACTCAGTGTATCAGCTTTCTTGGGCAGGGCTCTTCTTCATGGAAGACTTGGGGACTGTGCCAATGACTGGACACAGTCATGCCTTAATTGGGGTGAGCAGTTTGAAGCAGAAATAAGTCAGGCACTAAATTAAAAATGACAGAAGAGATTTTCAGATACTTCAATCAATTTCAGCAAGTTAGTATTGGCTTACCAGAAGCTACATTAACAAAGCTGATGGAGAAAATACTGTTAGAACAGAGATATGTACAATCTAAAGCCATATGAGACCATAAAATCAATGATGTTCAGCTTAAATAATTTGTCAGCAAGACTAAAATTATATCAGAGGATGAGGAATCTGCAGGGGCTGAGGAAGGAGCAGTATCTGTTTAAAAAAGCAAACATTTAGCCTCATGGCATGCATGTTCAATAGAGACATACAATTTGTTGTGCCTGAGAGCCGTGATGGAATCCTCCAGAGGGGAAAAAGTAGAAGGCAGAGAGCATTTAAAAGTAATTTTTAGGCTTCAGGGTAGCAGATTTAGAGACTCTGTGGACCAAAAATAATACTTGGATATAGTTAGGTATTTGAGCAAAGGAGCTGTAGGGACATTCTTTGCCCACATCTGCTGATGATGGTGATGGGAGGGATGCAGCACATGTGGTAGCAAACTCCATCTTCCCTGTGCAAGCTGCTGTGTGCTTCTACTCCCTCCACAGCATCTTAAACAAGGATCTGGATCACTACCTTAGATTAAGGAATGCATTTCCCAGACAGTCCCTTATTGGAGAAGTGATGTGAGTTTTCTCATGTTGAACATAAACAACATTGGCTAGTTCCTGGCAGGACAGCTGTCCAGAACTGGAAGGGCAGGAATGATGGATTGCTTTAGAAAACCTTAGCATTTCTTTCCTCAGAGATCCTTCTGATTCCCAATCTATTATATCTGGTACAAGGTGAGATGAAATGAGATTGGCAGTGACAATGAAATCCAGCAGTGAGGCTGCAGTGAAGGCAGCTGCAAGAGGCCCCTGGCCCAGGCAAGGTCAGAGGCTGGGCAGGAGCTGCTTCCTTCTCCCTCCCTCCCTCAGCTGGCAGCGCCCGGGGGCAGCAGTCAGCTGCAGAGGATGGGAGATCTGCTGTGGAGAGCCAGAGAGCTGCCAGCCTCCACACCCTCCAGCTCTCACCACGCTGCAGGGAGAGGGCTGTTCTCCAGAAGGCTTCAACTCTGAAGGGAATTTCATATTTGGATTTTTAAACTTTCCTTTACATAGAACACTAGGTCTTTGATGCGTCTAAATGCATCTGTAATAGAAGATAGCTTTCTGGCAAACCCAAGAAGGAGTTCCCTGAAAGTTTCAGAGCAAGCTGTCAGATTGAAGGCATAGGAAGCCAGAAACTGCAGCATGCAGAAAGAAGACGTGAATA
>NW_005054423.1:21589-62487 GCF_000277835.1 Geospiza fortis
TTTATTCCTGTTGAAATATTGCTCTTACATTTTGTTCTTTCTTTGCTGGGTTAAAAAAAGTGAAATTGTGGGAGTGTTCTTGCTTCACAAGAGGGCAGCTGTTAAGAGAAGGACAACCACTGATAGGAATAGCTTAAATTTACAAGATAGTACATGTTACCAATATGCACTACTCTCTCATCCCTATTTGAAGATTTTTTTGTTCAGCTTGATAAAAATGTTTAACAAGAAACCAACAAACAAAAAAGACAGTGGAAGGTTTCTAAATGCAGATTTGTATGGAAATGAAACAGGTGGTATTGCATGAGCTGCAGTAACAAGGCAGAGCTGGGATGGATTCCTCTTGGGCAGTACCAAAGTAAATGTAACCAGCAGTGTTATTCCTTTGTTCAGATGGAGGCTTTGAGAGAGGGTTTCAGCTGGATGATCCGGGGTAATTCAGAAGAGCATCTAGGGAAGGACTACAAATGGAATAGTATTAGCAAGTCTAGTCTTCTAGCAAGTCTTCAAATTGCTGGAAGAAACCCAAAAGTGCTTTGGGAAACATACTACTTTCTTCATTTACATTTCTGTTGCAATACTTTAATTTAGAGTGAAGTTTAGGGATAAAAACGTAAGAAAAGAAAAGCACCTTTTTATTTGTGGGATAGGGGGAAGGTAGAGGGGAAGAACAATAAGGATTTATGTGCTCATGGAGGTAAGTCCATGGCCAAGACAAAGCAGGATTCAGAAAAAGGCCAACTTTCATTGTACACCCTCAAGAGGCAAAGCCCTGATGTTAGATGCAAGACTTGTACTGCACACACAAAAAAGTTAGACAGATTTGAATATCAGAACAACCTTAGATAAACCTTAAACTTGTTCATTAGATATGGGGAATCGGTAGGTAGTCAGAAACATGAAGCATCTGCAATGCCTACTTTATATCCAGCAAATTAAGATCTTCTCTCATACAAACATTCATAAATCATGAAGTTCAATTTACCACTAATCCCACTATTGCATTTGCTGGATGCAAGATATATGAGGTGGACCTCTGATATTTCAAATATTCTTATACAGAAATGTCCACCTTATCTTCTGGAGGCCCATCTCCTGCATGTCTGTAGGAGTTAGTGTACCTGCATTTCTTCTCATTTCAATGAAAGAAAACAAAGACACCCGCTATGCAAATACTCATCCTTTTTTACTTTTCTGATATTCTGATATTCCCTTTTACTCACAACCTGCAATTCATAAAATTCACACTGCCAACTGCCTTGCTCCAGGAATGAGTGACATACATGTTAAAGGAGAGTATGAGAAGTCCAAGTTTTCCTTAGGAATAGCAATCACCACCTGTATGATCTACAGATGTTTGGGACCATATATTATAGCCATGCCATCTGCTGAGAAAAGCCAGAATCTCAGCTGTCTCTCAGGAGAAGGCAAGGGCCCAGAGGTTTGCTGTACCCTCCAGATATATCTTCATCTTTTCTTCATCTTTAAAAAGAAGCATCTTTAAAGCAAGTTCAAAAAACATAATTATGCATATTTTATTTGCGAGTTAACGGAGTCAACCCACTGGGTTTTGTTTGGGGCTTGGTCTTACTATGCCTCAGAGTTATGAGATTTCATTTCTGCTCTTAAAAGCCTTACCACAAACTTAGTTTAGTGTTTCAGAAACATGTTTCAAATGTTTTTAAATGTCATGGTCCTGCTTTCAGATATTGGAAACCTATTTAAGGGTGTGGAGACTCACTGGTTGGCCTAAAGTTCAGGAGGAAATAAAAGAACCCAGAATCATGAAAAGTAAAAAAGCAGGTGCTGGGTCACAGAAGCCTGAGGTCTCCAAATGTCACAGCCCAGCAGTGTGACTGGATAGAATGGTGCCAATACCCACTTAAGGAAACAGCACATCTGTTATTGATGGCAAATCTGACTCCTTCAACAAAGCGACCATTTGCAATAGTACCCTCAGTTCTGAGTGAGGTCTGAAGCCACAATCACAAGTGGGAGAGCATCAGCTTGGTCCTGGGCACTGAGCACAGGAAAAAGGACCTGATTTTTCTCCTGCTCACCTCCTTCCCTGAGAGAGAAAAATACCACTGAAAACCAATTGGCCTCTTGAACTTTCAAGCAAACTGAAGCCAATATTTTGTAAAGTCAGTGTGTCACATTATGAGTACTGAAGCTTTAGTTATACCTTTTCTTGACTAAGCAGAAGTCCAAAGCAATTCACTTGTTTCAAATGTTAATCAGAAATGAAAGTAGCAGCTATGTGAGCAGAGATAGCTTTCCTTTACCTATTCTTATCTGCTTCAGAATTAGATCACCTTTCTTGTAGCTAACCTGGGGCCTTAGAACAAATTCCCAGTCTGGAACCTAGCCAGACAAGCATTCAGAAAGGTTTTTGCTTCGTCTAAGTTGCATCAGTACCAGAAAGTGTGATAAGGTCCCTCCTTCCTAACATGAGGCTGGTTATAGCCCATCTTCTCAGCAGGTGTTACTGTGCCTGAACAAGAAGCTTGCACCAAAGCCACAGTTCCTTCCCTGCCTAAGGAAAAATCTCCATTGCTACAGCTTTGCCAGGAATACATAATTCTACTTACTATGAATATTGCCACATGTGCCAGTAATAATCCCATACAGAGGCCAGGTTCCTTTTAAGGAAGTGTTCAAGGGAAGCCATTGTCAATGTCATCAGCCGTGGGATCGAGCTTGGGTGCCTTTTCATGCTGGTTTTTATCCAGAGTAGCAGAACTGTGGAGAAAATCTGTAAGCACAATACACTGCTGCTCATTGGTAGTCACCATTTTGACAGCCAGAGCACTCAAAGGAGTTTTACTCTGTTGCCCTTCTGGGGCAACGAGGAACTGGAGAAAGAAACCTCCTTTTAAGCAGTCATAACTGTTAAATCAGCTTTTCACATTTGAGAGTAAGATGTGGTTTTACTTTGACAATTCCATCCTTGCATGAAGTACAGGGAAGGTTTAGCACAATGCTGAATTGAAAGGTCTCCTAAGTGGCTGATCTTCTCTGCAGGAATAAACATCCTCTTTCTCACATACTCTAGTGGAAGAGGTCATTGCTCCAGCAAGCCCAAAAGAGCCAAAGGGAGGTTACTATTGTGCTTATTTTTGTAAAAAGCAGTTTATCTCAAGTAGATCTTCACCTTTGGTCTGAGTCACAGAGTAAGATTTAACCCATCACTGCTACCTTCCCATCTGCTGATTTCCCCTGCACAGCTGCTGCTTTGCTGTTACACTTCATAGAACCACAGAGTTCTGTGATCACTTCAGCATATCCTGCATCAGGAACTATCCTCAAATGTCACAGCACCCCAAGACCACATTGCAGACAGTGTGTCATTGTTATTTGCAGACTTGAGCTGCATCAGCTCATATCAGGATTAAGAGATGAATTTTCTTTGTCCGCATTTCCTGTACTGGACCCTCACCAGCTTCCTTTTCTTGGTTTACCTCTTGCCTGCTGTGGTTTCTTCAAAATTTCTGCTTATTTTGAAGGCAGTTTCTACACTTTTGAGGATGCCCTTGTTTTTGGTGGTATGAGATTACATCAGTGTCAATAACCACGGGGCTGTTTAGCCAGATTGCACAGCTCTCGCTGTCAAGACACTTCTGCAAGTGACATGAATCACTTGCTTAAACCTCCAGGCTCAGAAGCCTCACTGATTTCTTCATGACCATTAAAAACTGTGGTATTTATCAGCAGACTGCATGCATTTGCCCCAGAGAGCAGGGCATGATTTGTCTTAGATGACATCAGTGCCCTAAGTTTATCTCTTGTTACTGGAAGTCTCTCCTGAGGGAAAGGATACCATTGGTAGGATACTTTCCAAGAGAGAGCAATAAGTGTGCTCCCAGATAGCTGCTTGTTGAAGTAAACATGCAAGTCAACCCACAAGCTGGCTTTCCTCTTGCATTTTTGAGTCATCATGTTCACAAGATATCTACAAATAGCTCAGATTCACTTTAAATAAGTGCAAGTAATTGACTGCCTGGGGAGGGTGCACTTGTCTGCTCCAAATTGATTTGCATGGAAAGGTGCTTCTGCTCCCCCCAAAAATTCTTCCAATATCACAACCATTACAGACAGCTGTTAACACCAAAGGCCAATTGCCTCTCCAGACTGTAATTTTGAATTAAAGGTCTTATTTCCCCTCCAAACAGAGGAATGCTGGTTGTAGCAAGTTCCACACAGAATAGTTTCCAAAAGGCAAGGAAAGCATGAACAGGAGCTGACTTCAGCTGCATCACAGCCTTTCTATCTGACCCACTGCAACAATCCTCAGCTGGTACTTTCAGTTCTCGTTATTTAAATGCTGGATTTGAGTTTTCATGTTCCTACCATCTGCTCGCACACAATACAGAGGTTCTCAAGCCAATAATCTGAAGTAAAAATACCTCAAGATAATGACACAAACTTGAGAGACCTCACAATTTCCTTTTAAAGAACACTTGAGCATGTGACATTCTGCAAAAACCAGCCAGGGAAGGCATCAGCTGCTTCATAAATAGAATATAGTTCTATTTAATTTGAGATTAGGCCAAAGTCAGTAAATGTGCAAAAAAATTTTAAAAGAATAGACCAAATCTAAGATTAGATATTCTAGTCCCCACAGACTGACATCTTAAAGGGACAATGGGGTAACTAATTATACATGTGAAACACGCTCAGCTCTCAGAGCAATCCAGGCTGGGGACACACTGCCGAGGGAGAAGCCCTGCAGAAAAGGCTCTCAGGGTCCTGGTGGGCAGTGAGCTGAGACCTGGCAGCAGAAAGGTCAAAAGCATCCTGCCCTGTGTGTCAGAAGCACAGCCAGGAGGTGCGCCTCATCTCAGCAGTCATTAGGGTGTCTCCAGAGTCAGCATCCAGTTTTGAGGTGAGTTCAGCAGAGGACCTACAGGACCCTCAGGGGTCTGGAGCACTTGCCCTGTGAGAAGAGGCCGTGAGACTGAAGTGGCTCATCCTGGCTCAGCTTTGGGAGTGCTTACACACAGCCCTCAACCCCGTGGGAAAGTGACCAAGGAGCTGGAACCAGGCAGTGAACGGTGAGGGGATGAGAAGTTGTGAATGAAAGCTGAAGGTAGAGAGGTTCAGAGAGAAGATAAGGAGACCCTTTCCCCCTTGGGACAGCTGGCCAGGGGAGTGTGTTGCCCAGGGAAACTGTGCTGGCTCCATGGTGGGAGTTTTCTGATCCACAAAAGGGCACAGCTTTAAGCAGCCTGATGTGGGCTCAGAGGTGACCCTGCCTGAGTGGAAAGGTGCACTGGAGACCTCCTCACTTCCCTTCCTTTACAAATACCCCTACGATCTTGCAATCCTATATAAATAACTCTTCTATAGCACTGTTATTTACAAAGGCAACAAGTAGAAAAATATGTGCTCCAAAATATCGATGCCTAGCAACCAGCAGAGCAATTCCAGGAAATCCACTTAAAGAGAATTTCAGGGGCTGGACCATGCACTTGTTAGCTGCTTTTTGCCATTGGAATAGCACATTACAGATAAACGAAGGTCTAAGAACTTGCTTGACTGCTTTCTGATAGTTATTCTGTGAACTGAAGTATGACAGGGCTTAGAGGATCAGTCAAGATGGACCCATTATGTCAGGCCTGTGCACAGCTTGCCTCAAACAAATTAATGCTTGAACAGCACAAGCAGAAAAGAAATGAAGTGTCCAGGGACATCTGGTAAGGTGATACTAGAGCCTAGCTTTATGCCATAGCTACTCAAAATGCTCGTCATTAGGGCATAGTTTGTCTGAAATCATGGGAGTAAAAGGGAGAGAAATCCTCTGTTTGGTTATTTTTCTTCTCACAGAATTCCATATCCCGTCTCCATTACATAAAAGCATATTATAGACATGTTGTTAAATTGATTCAGGTGGTGCGAGGACAAGCAGATCCCAGTCAGGGAAGCAATTTTATTGCCTTAGCCTTCTATAACCCCAGCGGTCTCCCTTGGCGCTCCAAATCCGCTTCTTCCTGTAGTTCTATATTTCTCGAGAGGAAATTTCTGTTTGCAGGGGTGCTGAAAGCAAGCTAAATGATCCCACTGAGCCTTTTGGATCTGAAAGTCTAGGAACTGAGCTGTGTCCATTTGATATAGTGGACTGAAATGAAAGAGTAGGGGTGAGAACACTAATTTTTGTGTGTTGAGCTTGAACCTCCCTTTTTATTCTGAGAGGTAATTTGATTTAATTATTTGCCTTTAAGGGAGAGTGTTCTTGAATGACAAAAATAATTAAATAAAAACAAGTCAGTGATCTTTGTGCTAGTAAGGGCATATGAATAATAGCACTATGACCCACTGGCAGAGGAGGGGAAGGGGAAGAAGAAAAACACTGGTCACTGGGACTCACTCTTCATTGGTCATCCCAGAGCATCATGTGGCCACAGCTCCTTTTTAAAGATAAGTGCTCTTCTCCTGGAGCTCATTATATTCTCCAGTTCTGCATTTCTGTTGGAACCTGTGGAAGGCATCTTTCTAGCCTGACAAGATGTGCGACCATTTTGTGGGCACCTGGAAGCTCCTTTCCAGTGAAAACTTTGAGGACTATATGAAAGAACTGGGTGAGAATTGTTATTTCAACTCCTTGTATCTGGAACAGGGAAGGAATGCCAGTTTTGACCTTTACTTTTTACTTGCTTTTTCTGGCTGTGCTGTTTGTCAAAGGGGGTTTAATCCACTATTTTGATCAGATAGTCTTAAACTGGAGAATTCATCTGTTTCAATAAGTGGTGTTAAAATCCTAAAAAGCAGAAAAACTTTAATTGATGGGAATAATTTCAGGTAAGTCAAGTCCATGCATGCCTTGTTAGTAGTTTTATAAATGGAAGTAAAACACATCCCTGGATTATTTTGTGTGAATTAGCTTTTGTCCTTGGACATGCAAATTGGTGTGATGCTAGAAAGCAGCAAGTTTCCTAATGTCTATGAGCAACACACCTAAACAGCTTTAAAATGCTACTGGATTAGGACACCAGGTAATTGCCATGGCTATTATATTGAATGAAACTCTGTAGCTGGCTCTGGTGAATATTAACAAAGAAAATTGCATGGATTCATGCAGATACTTGCAAGATTTGATGTCTAACAATTTTCTCTAAAGGTGTAGACTTCTCACTTAGAATTAAAATTGGGGTTTAAAAGGTTTCAAGATTCTGTTAGTGTGGTGGAAGCAGGGGGTAACTTGCACTGATTCAATTACCACATGCTAAAAAGCTGGGGGGGTTATTTGCAGTTTAGGGGTAAAATACTTACTGTGACTTATCCTGACAGCTTTCAATGAGTGAGACTTACACTCTTAATCTTTACTCCAGATTTTACTCAGGACATAGCACTTGCCAGCTATTTCTGAATCATTTCCTTATATTCAACCTACCCACTTGTAAATATAAAAAGCTTGGGGTTTTTTCCTTGTTTGTTTGTGTTGTTGCTTTTGTGGCTCAGAAACTGTCATATATTCCTGCTTATTTACATTTAGATACAATTAGCATACAATTTATTGTACAAGCTACTAAAATTATTCTGAACAAGTCTATGTGCAAATATCTGGCATTCATATATAATCTCAGTCTTCAAAATATTACTTTTGCTGTTTTGACAATGACAGAGAATTTCCTTACAGCAACCCACCCAGCTTGGTCTATAGCAGAACCAAGTAAGATTTTACAAGAGAATCTCTCTAAAATAGAATTATTAACACTCAGAAAGCAAAATCAGAAAAAATCACTGAGGAATTTTTTTTCCAACATATAAGACAAAAAAGATTGGGGAAAGATAAAAAAATCATAGTGCCCTATCTTATTTACAGGTGTGGGGTTTGCTACCAGGAAGATGGCTGGTGTGGCCAAGCCTAATGTAACTATCAGCATCAATGGTGATGTGATTACCATCAAAACAGAAAGTACCTTCAAAAATACAGAGGTCTCTTTCAAGCTGGGTGAAGAGTTTGATGAGACCACAGCAGATGACAGAAAAACAAAGGTGAGTCCTGAAATGGCATTTTGCAAATACAACTCTCAAAAGGGATGTGGGAGAAGCAGGGCAGAGCTGTGATTTTGAATCCAGTGCAGAAATGCTGCCTCCATAGGTAAGACTGTTGAGGAAGCTTTGTGCTTTGTGCTGTTTGGACCTGGAGATTCTTCTCCTGAGACCAGAGCGCCCTGATGAAACAGCCACACTTTGTTTTTTTACTTTGGTAGAATGTCATAACCCTAGAGAATGGTGTGCTGAAGCAGGTGCAGAAGTGGGATGGAAAAGAGACTATCATAAAGAGAAAGGTGGTGGATGGGAACCTGGTGGTGGTAAGTTAATTTTTGTTACTTAATCACTGAATTCAGTGCACAGAATTCATGTTTAGCTCATTTATGCCTTTGGATTCAAACACAGGGAGGGAAAGCATCTGAAAGGGTTCTGTGCACTTGGTAAGAAGTCTCTCTGATTGAGTCTAGAGCATAGTTTAAAACTGAGAAGCTGTTCAACTTATGGAATTATATGAATGTGCCTGTTCTCCATAGCAAGACATGGTTGAGAAAGTGTAGGAAGAAAAACCCAACATCCTTATGAGGGAAACATATATTTCAGAATCTCTAAGTCTTGGACAGTATAGAGGAATCGTTAGCAAAGCCCACATTAAATAAGTCCACCTATGCTGATGCAGAGTACTCCTGCTCATCTTCAGCAGAGGCTTAGAGCCTTCTGTGGGAATCCTGCACTGGATCACCAACAACTGTGTTAACAATATGATGTTAGAGCAAGGAAATATGTGTCCAAGCTCTGTTGGTTGGTTTTATCTGGTCAGAGACTATTGTGCTTGACCTGGTGCCAGTAAGGCCCACATAGAGTCTGGGGCTTCCCAGCTCTGCTCTACAGTTTTAGAAAACACACTTTGAAGAATCTGGGATAGGACTAAATCTATAAAAGGCAGCTGAGATTCCTACATGCTGCAAAACAATATACATACACAAAATTCCTGAAGAGTTCTACCCTCCCCTAAGGAAAAATAATATGTTCATAAATTCAATATTTAAATTCCTTTGGATAGAGACCAGAGGAGAAGAAATAGAAATCATTCTTAATAACAACTTCATTAAGGACTGAACAAACCAGAGTTTGATCTAACTGAAAAATAGACGAGGACAGAGCCTAACATGCAGAGGCTGACATTAGCAGCTGCAAGTCTGAAAGCTCTCTGTGTATGCATGTGCTGTGCTCATGTGTGTGAAGACAACCACAGCTGCAATAGGTGAAGGAAAAAAAGGTTAATGCCCAGCTCCAGGGTCCAATCAGCCTCCACGGAAGTCCTGGGAGCCTTGTCTAGAGATTTTAAAGAAAAGATTAGAAATCTCCCAGGAGTCAGTACAAGAGTCCTTGAAAATTCTTTCACTCCTGTGCTGTTTTCCAGTCTTTTGTTGGTGAAGCTCTCAAAACTGAGTTCCACTCTTAGCAATTGCCTTTAGAGGCAGAGAAATGCAATTTTTTCTTAAACTGGTTCCCAACAGATATGTAATTCTCTACCTTCTGACTAACAAACATTTAGTAAGAGTTAAAAGCTTACTGAATTATCTTTTCTTTCCAGGAATGCACCATGAATAACGTTTCCTGCAAAAGAACCTATGAAAAAGCATGAAGAAGCCACCTTCACCCAGGACTAATGCTTAAAGCTGGAGTAAAACAACTTAACCAAAGGAGAAAAGCCCTACAAATTTTAAAGAGAACTGTACTTTTTTTCAGATATATCCCAAAGCACTTATATGCATTTAATCTAATTTGTTGTGCCTATTCAATAAAATGTTCTGCTTTCTACAACATGTGCTTATGCTGGAGTTTGTCAGGGAGGGGCTTGGGGGCCGTGCAGTGTGGGAAGGGGTGCTGGGCAGGAAAGCACCATGTGAGAGCCACTGCCACACTCAGCCATGTCACCCATCTCCCTGAGGAAAGAGCACCAGAGCCAGCCCAGGGAGTGGCACTTGTGTCACAGTGGCAGATGGACCCCTGAACGCTCATCTGGGGAGTGCTCAGTGTGGGCTGCCCCCTGCAAGCAGTCTGTGCTCAGCCAGGGGAATGGGGCTGCTCTGCTCAGCTTCCAGCAGAGGTGGTTGTTCCTGGGACAGGGAGCAGGATTGTCTGTGGGTGCCCAGTTCTGGCTTCCAAATATGAGCAGGGTGCAAGGCACCTCCTCTGTGCACAAATGCAGACAATTTTAAACCTGGAGACCATTTGAAACAGCTTGATCATATCCTTTTTTCACCTGATCTTATCCTTTTTTCACCTCAAGTGTGAAATTATAGCAGTTAGAGCTTTCACCTGAGATTATTTTGTCAATGTGCCTGTCTTGACCATCTCATTTTGACCTAGATGGGCTAAAAGCTTGGAATTAATAACAATAGCTTTAAAATACTCAGGTTGACTAAAAGTCTGTGAAAGTTTGTTGGTGGTTCTACCTCCTTTATTACCTACATGCACTTTTTACTAACTCATTAGGCTTGATCAGTCTTGGGAACATGAGGCTTTCCAGATGCAAAGTCCTTTGCTACTCCATGTTTTTCAACTCTGCTTATTTCTGAACTGCCATCTTCTACTGCCCATAGGCCTGGTCTCCTGTTTCAAAACTTCCATCTACAGAAGCCATGACTTCTACGCCTGGGTGGGCTTAAACTGAGGACAAAAAAAATCAAGATTTCTAGGAAAAACCTGGACAATAAGTATAAAAGTGTGTGCCTTAACCACTAAACGGGGAGATGTGTGATTAGGATCTCTGATCTAGAGTGATTAAGATCTCTGAACTGGGGGAATGAGTGATTAAGATCTCTGATCTAGAGTGATCTAGAGTGATTAAGATCTCTGAACCAAATTCCACATATTCCTGACATTCCGAAAGTCAGCTGTCAGAGGTGATGGCTGAGTCCCTACTGCTAGCAGCAGACCTCTCATACCCTTGAACTTTCCACTGAATTACTCGGGTTCTTTCCAAGTTTTTGCACTATTTATACAACAGGATGGGGAAATGGAAGGACTTTTACATTGTACATGAGCTGAGGAGCCATTTAAAAGTGATGCCAAAGACTATCAGTAAATTCTGCAGAAAATGTTTAGATAACCATGAACAAACAACTCCTGTGTTTTAAACTTGGCTTCATTGCTTGCGAAATCTCACCAATTTAGAGAACAGCAGCTGCATATGGGATGGAAGAATGCTTCAGAGTATATATATATAGAACTCCATATATCTACTACTCCATATATATACTACTAAATCCACTTAGCACTTTACAAAACCAAAATTATTTATGAGAGTTAGGATGCAACTACACTTTAGCGGTAGAAACTCTACATTAGAGTGATGGTTGTAAGAAGCAGAAACATTGATTTAAATAAACTACATATAGACATTAAATATCAGCTCATAGTATTCTATCATCCACAGATTTGGAAATACTCTGTCGAAGTTCCAATATTTTGATATTCATATAGCAGATTTTATTTTCCAGAAATCTTACATTCTGAAAGCAGCCAGCAGTTACAATTGTAACATTCACAGCCTAATATTTCATCTCTTCTAGAAGCATCACTATTTATTTGGTAACTGATGAATGACTTTGAACTTTGTGAATTAATGAAGACACTTAAAACTTCTGTATTTGGAAATTTCAATGAAGTGACGTTCTGTCTATAAACCTGAATAAACATCGCTGATTCTAAGAAAAGCATCGTTAATACTTCCTTATGATGTATTTATATTATAATAATAATATAAATACATCATAAGGAAGTATTACTGATGCTTTTCTTAGAATATGAACATGTTTGAAATATAGTCTCTGAAGAAGGACAAAATTTATTGTCTGAAAACAGCAGCAGTCTAGTGACTGCTTGAATAAATGGAGGTGATTCCTCTCTGTCAGGAAAAGGTGTGTGCTTTCAGACCCAGATGGAGGTGGGACACACATTTCTAAGGGCTAAAGTCAGATCAGTGTCTTTTCCTTACCTGCAGAGCAGCACAGGTCTCCCTCTCTCTTCTGTCATGCTGAACTATTGTCCAAAAGTCAGTAACCACCCCAAAGCATTCCTTTCTGCCAAAGAAGGATCCTACTAAACCCCTACAAACCCATGGGCAGGACACTTATCACAGCAGGCACCTTGGAAGCTGCGAGGAGGAGATCTCTGTCCCTCTCCACATTCACTCACTACTCCTTTACAGGTTTCTTGGACAACAAAAGGGAAAGGCAACCCACACCCACAGATTATTGGCAATCCACCAGAAAGATGAGGAAAGGCTTATTCTGATCATTGATCTATCAGTTGTTTTTCTCTTTTCCTTTTAACTATTTATTTCGATTGGAAAGGACTTGAAGGACTTTTGTGTCCTGGTCAGTCAAGCCCTGTGTGTGCAGTGCAGTCTGGACTCGTTCCCCCAGCCCAGTTGTCCCAGTCTGGTTTTGTAGGATGCTCCAGCTAAGGGACAAGAAGCTCTTTGCACCCTCCAATATAGCTGCAGGGAAAAGGGAGGCTGCTGGCCCCATGTTCAGGGTTGATCCTTTAGCTTCATAGAGTCAATGCTAAAACATCCTTGGTGTCCTCACATCAAGTCCCTCTTTGACCTCTGTTTTCCTCTTCTATTTCTGCTTTCTTCATTGCTCCCCTGGGAATCTATTTAGACTTTTTGGGCCTTGGATTTGCCTAGATCATATTTCCTTTAAATAAATTCACGTTTACTTTCTGTATTTCTTTAAATGGTATCTTTATCTCTAATGAATCTCTGAATTCTTAGTTTTCTATTTCTAACAAGTTTTACCTTTGTCTCTTGTACTTCTTCACAATCTCCAAGTTCAATGTTTTAAATCCTGTTTTACATGAACCATAACCAAAACAAGGGAATCAAGGCTCTCCCTTATCATATGTACTCACAATGCTTAATGATTTTTTCTGCTTTAAACTCCAAGAAAAGATTGGTTTCCACAATTATTTCTACTGAGATATAATTCCCTGCTCTTGTTCTTTCTAAACTGCAAGTCCTTTAAATGAAAGTACTGTTTTTTCTTAGTGACAAAGAGATAGATGGTAGCAATGTCAACATTGTTTGAGACTGCTTAAGACTGGGGTTTTGTCTGAATAAATAATTCTCTGTTATTTTTGTTCTTAAGGTTACTGGTACTGCAGTGTAGCTGTTCTATTCTGACTAATTAGCTCTTTTTGAATTTCTTTGGGCCTAATTTTACAACATCCCAATCATCTTTTATTCCCAAAGGCACCAGCCTTGTCTTGTTAGAGTGTCTTTATGTGGATAAGACAATTAAATAAAAGAACTAAGAATGCCTGAGGAGAAATGGTAGCATATTTTCATATTATTTCTTGAGCAATAATGGATAGTTTCACTTAGAAGTAGTTTTCTCATTTTCAGAGATGGGATAAAGACCTAGCTATTCTTTATACAAAATGTGATGTTATTCATCTCTGCTTTAGAAGAGTTTTGTGTGGACAACAGCTTCAAGACTGGCACTAACTTATGTCAGATACAGCACCTGCTTCCTATTGTGGGGGAGAAAGAGTTCTTTGCCATGATTATATTTTTAATCACTCCAGATTTTTTCTCCCCACACTGAACTGTTATTAGACCCATGCAGCAAGGGAAGCTCTTTTCAGCTTCTCCTGCTTATGTTATTATTGAAGGGTTTAAAAACACTTGGCATATGCCACCAAAATATGTGACTGAAGACCTTCTTGTTCCCCACAATCACCATATAAACCACAGACTACAACAATTTCACTCCTCAGACTCTATTATTTACCTGTTCCAGTGTGCTCCCCTTCTTCCTTATGACAGCTTTCAAGTCAGGACCTAGACCTCACCTTCCTTGGCACACCATCATTTCCATCTCATTCTTTCAACTCTAAACACAAGAAATTCGGTCCCACAACCTATAATCCCAGTATCTCTGCCCTTAAAATGTAGATCTGAAGAGTCTTTATAGGTTGCCATAACCCAGAAATTACAGTCATACAAAAAAGACAAACAGGTAGCTATTGTTCACCCAAGTTGGAAAGAAGCCTCTAATCTTTGCATGTACCGAGCAATAATTTTCCCCAGGAAGATGGTTTAGGAAGAGGAAGGACAGAATTACATCTGATGTGGTCTTGCACTAAATAGTTGAGGTGTCTTTAGCTACAAAGCTTTAAATTCATGCCTGTCACATACACATGTGGTTTATGATTTCTTTGTGTCAGTTTTTTACTAACCATTAGACAATAGTTCTAAATGTGGACTTTAAAAAAAAATCCAGTTTTAAATGCTGAAAACCCTAATCTTTCAATCTTTTAATTTTGGCTTGGCAGAAAATATTCTGGTGATCCTGGTGTACACCAAGCTGAATATGAATCAGGAACATGCGTGGCAGCAAAGGATGAGTGATGTACTGGGCTGCATTAGGAGTGTGTGAGGTTGAAGGAGATCATCCTTCCCTTCTATTCTGCACTCAGCAGGCCGCAGCTGGAATGCTGGGTCCAGTTCAGGGCTCCCTAGTATGAACAGTACGTGGACCCAAGGAGATTGTGGCATTTCTTCATGGAAGCAGGGAAACCTGAGGAAATGTGACAATAGAGTATGTCTGAGATATATGCAGGGAAAAATCCACAGCTTGGGATAATTTCTCTGATGCAAAGGGAGAAAACAGAACAGTATAACTCAGTTCTGACTTTAAATGACAAAAAATACAGACCTTTTCCAGGATGGATCATGAAAGTAAGAAAAACACCCAACAAACCACTTTGTACATCATCTTCTTGACCGTTCCTTCACACAATCCACATGGCTTTGATTTATGTAACTAGCTGAGAGGTGACAATAGTGGTAACACTCTACAGCCTCCTGAGGAGGGGAAGTGGAGGGGAAGGTGCTGATCTCTTCTCCCTGGTATCCAGGGAAAGGATGTATGGGAATGTTTCAAAGCTGTGTCAAGGGGAGTTCAGATCTGTCATTAGGAAGCACTTCTTTAGTGAGAGACTGGTCATACCCTGAAACAGGCTTCCTAGAGAAGTAGTCAAAGCCCCAGGCCTGTCAGTGTTTAAGAGGCATTTGGACAATGGCTTAACAGCATGCTGCAACTTTTGGTCAGCCCTGGGTTGGTCAGGCAGTAGGATGAGATGGTTGTTAAAGATTTCTGTTCTCTACGGTGACAGCAGGAAAATAGCATTGGGAGGACAGTGGGAGCTGGGTTTTGTTGGGAGGCAGTGCTTCTGTACTTGTCTCTGTGCTGCTGATACCCCATGCAGTGTGCCCTGACCTCTTTGCAGGTGCAGTGGTACTGTCCCATCCCCATCCATATCCCATCCCTATCCCATCCTCATCCCATCCCCATCCCCAGGCATCCCCCGTGTCCTGGTGTGCTCAGTGAAGGGAGCCAAGGCAGCGTCACCCAGAGCTTTGCTGCTGGCACGGCTGCCCTGGACAAGGTGCACATTGTCTCGCCCTGGTACTGCCTCCCCTATTGGCCAGCCCCCACTGCCACAGGGACAGGACCTCTTTAAAGGGAGACCACTAAATCTCACTGGGGCACACAATCTCTGACTGCCACCAAGAGCTGCTGTGGCCACTGCCTCTCTCTGCAGGACCAGCGCCTCACAAAGCCTGAACAATGTGTAACCGATTTGTGGGAACCTGGAAACTCATCTCCAGCGAAAATTTTGATGACTATATGAAAGAATTGGGTGAGAAACGTTCTGGGTTTGTTTGTTTGTTTTTGTTTGTTTGTTTTTCTTTTTTGTTAGTAAGTTAGTTAGTAAGTTTGGAAAGGTTCTGCTCACGGATGCTGCCTTCTTTCTTGCCAAAAAAAGCCCTTAATTACTCTTTTAACATAATTTAATTTCTTTCCTTTAGCATCCAAATTGAAAAAGGTAGGTGATCAATTACTATTATAAATTTACTTCCATCTAACTGATATGAATTTATCTAATATGCTTTTCTGTCACGCAAGTAATCTATGGAGATACAGATTTTTTTGTTTCCTCTTGATTGCACTATTAAACTTGTGACTTATGATAATTCACAATATATAATGGAGCTGATGTCTCATGACACTATAGTTTCAGACATCTAAATACTGTGAATGAATCTATCTGTTACTGAAGAATGCCAGGAACGTAACAAATTAAGCATTGTTTTTCATTTTAATGCTGGCTTCATTCCTGTGTGCCAAGTGCATAGACAGTCAGCTACTGCATTGCTTTTGCTCTGTAAATGATTCACTGATTCCCTTAATTTGAAATGTTAGACTGAAACAAAAGAATTGCAGTTAATTAATTAGCCAGGGTGAATGTGGGAGGAAAGTCCAGCTGCAGATATTTTTCTGAACATCTGAACAGAATTGCTTAGTATGGAATAATTATTGCAAATAGTTTTATACTTTGTAGATAACTTTATACCCTTTTTTACAGATCTTTTCATCTGAGCATGGCATAGCATTAACAAAGGCACTAACTGCAGCTATCCCTTTCTGCTCTTATGAAGCAGTGATACATCACCAGTGGCTCCTTTCCTACTTGCCCCAAGGCTCACAGCCTGTAGACAATGAACTGGACTGGAGAGGATTAGGCAATACAAAAGGCTTTTGGCATGGGATTTTCCTGGAAGCTCTTTGCAGCTCTCAGCCCTTACACCTCGATGTTTTTTATATTTCATACTTGTACTTTTCACCGAGGTTTGGATGCCAGGATCCTTAAAGGATGTTAATAACAACTTAGGAATTACCCAGTCTTCAGTATGTTATAATGAACAAGCACCAGCATATTGGCAATTCAGTGTCCAGTTTCTTCCTCCCAGCTATTAACAAAGACACAAATTCTCAGATTTGTCAAGGATTTTTTTTAAAAGGATTTTTACAAATTTTTATGAGAACCAGACTCTTCCTCTTAATTTTTCTGCTTATTAGATCTATATAAAATTAATGCAGATTTGTAACCAACCATGCTTCTTCTTAGCTAATTGTGCACAGCGCTATAATTGTGTAAATCTTCACTTCTTGCTGAAGGTGCACTCTTATCAGCTGGGGCTGCCTCAGCCCCTGAATGCTGAGGTTTCCATTCCTACCTCTGTCATGGTGGTGTCTCATCTAAAGAACGAGTGTTTAATCTAAAACAGGCATTGAAGTATTCAAGAAGAAACTCTTCCTTATTCTTCCACTGAAGAATCATGAGAGGATACTGAGTTTCTTGCTTTTAGAATGTAATGATTTTTTTTTTTGTTTCTGATTTCTAGGAGTGGGCTTAGCTGCCCGGAAACTAGGTGGCCTGGCAAGGCCTGATGTGATCATCAGTATGAAAGGGGACATAGTGACCATCAGAACTGAAAGCACCTTCAAAAATACAACCATCTCCTTCAAACTGGGCCAGCAGTTCGATGAAACAACAGCAGATGACCGGAAAGTCAAGGTAAGGGGGCTGGTGATCTCTGAGTAGGCTGAACATCTCATAGAGGAACACCAGGGGAAATTTTACCTACTCCCTTAATGCACTTTGAGTTTTCCAAACTATTGAAATAAAGCACTGAAAGAAGACACAATATAGTGCTGAATATAATGTCAGTGAGCATGCCATTATCCCCGAGTGTATATCTTGCTGGACGCAAGGTGAATTGCTACTCTAAAATGCAAAGCTCAGCCTGCAGTCTGAAACTCTTCTCTTGGAATTTGCAGAGTGTTGTAACCTTGGAGAAAGGGTCATTGGTGCAAGTGCAGAAGTGGAACGGAAAAGAGACCACGATAAAGAGAAGACTTGTTGATGGGAAGATGGTGGTGGTAAGTTCACTTTCCTTGTATGCTGCTAAAGGTCAGAAGGATGCAGCCTTCAGTATGTTTCTGTCTAAACAGACTATCAATTTTGGCTTATTCTTTGAATAACGAAACAAATTAAAGGAGAGAAAAATGGAACAGAGCTTAGAAAACAGCAGGAAAGAAATAAATGTTGTTGCATACAGCAACTTGTCTTTAAAGTGACTATATTGGCAGAGCTGCCATAAGTTGACAGCATACTTACTACTCTCAACATTAATGTTCTTAAAAGGAATAAGGTTTAAAAATAACAGAAACCTGTGAAATAGAAACAAAAGTTTATGAGCAGGCTACTGCTGTCCCTGAAACAGCTCGTTCCTTTTCAGTATCTTGGCCAAGACAGGGAGATAAAAAATTTTAGGGAGCCTAGATGTAAGGGTCACTATCAAAATTAAGATTTCACTTTGTTCATTAATTTTTTTAAATATTGGAGTCAAACTCATTTTGGCAACTTGTTTGAAGTCAGCAGCATTACAGTTTTACATGTCAGCTGACTGTCTTTTGTTTTAAGCTCTCTTACGTAGAATCATAGAATGGTTTGGGTTGAAAGGAACTTTAGAGATCATCTAGTTCCAACCCACTGTCACCAACATGGACACCTTCCACTAGACCAGGTTACCCAAAGCCCCATCCAGTCTGATCCTGAACATTTCCAGATATGGGGCATCCACAACTTCTCTGGGTAACCTGTTCCAGTGCCTCACTACCCTCACGGTAAAGAATTTCTTCCTAATCTCTAATCCAAACCTCCCCTCCCTCAGTTTAAAGCCATTCCCCCCTGTCCTGCCATTACACAGCCCTGTAAAAAATCCATCTCCAGCTCTCTTGAAACCTCCCTTTATGTGGGAAGGTTGATTTGTTTTTGCATCTCCGCATGGCTGCATTTCTGTGTAAGATTTTCTAATTATTAAACCCTCTTCATAAAGCAGAGAGGTAAAGTGCCTCTTCTGTCAGCATCCTGCTGCCTGCCCCTTGCCTCAGAGATGGTTGTGGAAGACTCCTCCTCTTTTGCAGACCAAGGAAGTATTTTTTAACATCCTGTTGCCTTTGTCACATGCATCCTGTGAATGTGAGTCAACAGCAGCCACTGAAGGCTGAGGGTGAGAGGGGTGAGAGGGTCAAGAGAAATATTTTGTGACTCAGAGGAGCAAAGACTTTTAGGCCTGAAGCCTGACCTTTGAGATACCCAGGCTACTTCTGCTTCTACACAAAAAAACCCTTACTACTTTGAAAATATGAAAGCGTTGGTGGGCCATGATATAAAAACTAGGTGAGGCTAACATTTCTGACAAGCCAGCAATAATACCAAGGAAAGTAAATTTTTTTGTGGAATCTCAGCCTAATTTTGCAATCTTTTTGTCATTAAATGCCACTTAATGAAGTTTAAATCTGTTAAAATACAAACAGCTCTATTTGCAATATAAAAATAGCTTTGCTGTTTGCTCTAAAAACATGACATCTGGATTTTCCTTGACTTCAGAGGTTACTGCAGCAGACACAACTGCTGTCAGTAAAAGGTTTATATTAATATTTTCCTTTATGCCTTAGGAATATGCCATGAAAGGGGTTGTCTGCACTAGAGTTTATGAAAGAGCGTGAAGAAGTTCCCTCTCCGCACCGGACCAGAACTGGCTCTAAAACCTCGGCTTAGTTCAGTGACCAAAGCCTCATGCACTGTGCTTCTTTATTTTATTTAATTTCCTTTTATTGGGAAAATGACTGCACCATAATTTGGTATTTCAGAGCCATAGTGTAACTAATCCAAAATATTGTGGTGATCCAATAAAAGCTTGTCAACACAGAAAATAGTGTTTGGCTCCACATGAATGATTTGTGTTTACTTCTTGACTGGTGCTGTCTCTTCTTTTGATAGTGTCTGTACAAAATGTAAGACTATTTCTGAGTAAAACAGTGAAACACAAGTAATCCATATGTGAGAGAGGGCTAACACTGCTGCTTTGATATGGGTTAAAAAAAATAATCTCCTGGACTCAATATTATTTTCCCACAAAATATTTTATTGCTGAATAGCTCCTATAGGGAAAATTATCTTTACCACCAGAATTTTTGACATTCAGTATGATATGTCATTGTAGCCTTATAGTCTTAGCACATCATTGTTTCATACTAATCTCAAAAAAGCTTATATTTCTTTTAGTATCAGGATTTATATACTGGCATTTATTTGGAAGAAAACAGATACTGGAGGGGAAAAAATTGGAATGTATTCCATATTTGTCTGCCAAAAGGGCAGATAAACCTGTGAAACAAAGTGTGGAGCAGGTGTGAATGAACTCCAGAAGCCTCAAGGCTAGAGGGCTTCATTTCTAAAGTGCTCAGCAACCAAGCCTACTTCCAGCACAGTATTTAAGTGTATGCTCAACATTAACACACAGAGGAGTTGCATTGGGTAGAGTTTGCTGTCAAGCCTAACTGTGTAGCTAGTATTCATTTCTTCCACTTCTCTTACTCTGCTTTTATTTAAGGAAAAAAACCAGAAAAAGCAAACCTAAGCTTCTGGAAATCTATTTAACCAAAAAGCACTGTGGCAGGTTATTAATATTTGCCTCCACTGGCCGGTGGTCAGTATCACTGCCACATTCACACTAAACACATTTCATCCTGTGTCACTGCCTCCGTGCCATCACACAGAGCTCCCACCTCCTCTGTGGGGTTAAAGCCACTGTGAGAGGCTCATGTGTTTATCTGGGCTCATTAAGAGCGGCAGAGCTGATATGAACCTTTGCCTACTGGCTTTGCAGGCATAACACATGTTCTCAAGGTTAAGACAGATCCTGAACGTCAGAATCTGAACTGGTTTATCCAAGCAGAGAGCGAGGAGATGGATATCATATGCAAATGAAAGATATAAAGGTCACCTTTCTTCTCTACCCACCACTGGAAAAGCCAGAATCTGGGCCCAACTTTGGATACATTTTTATGTAGATGAAGTCTAACTGCAGGCAGCTGCCGGAAGGCAAACAGGATGAATCCTAGAAAATATGAGCAGTGAGAGAAAGCTGTGGGATTTATGGACAGCAGTTTTAAGGAAAAATTTACCCTGGTCTCTAACTTTGATGAAGGGACAAATGCCCCATCTTTAACCTTACCATTAAAACTCACCCCTATGAGTGTCAGAGCTTCTGTGACTCCAAGTCCTCAGTGATTGTAACAAGGAATGGAGGCAGAATGATGCCTCATGTATCATCTTTTGCAAACAGAATGTAATCATGTATTTTGAGCAATGATATTTTACCAGGCTTCCATAAGAACAGTCATACAGTGTGAACTCTCATTATACATGGTCCTCTAGATTATTCTCCTATCTTAACAGAGAGCCAGAGACATTTCTTACAGCTCAGAATCTGCCTGAAATGCACTCATGAATCTGGATTTCTGCTCTGCAGTTTCTTCATTCTCTTCCCTTGCAGTATAACACAGTCCCAATGAAGCTGCTGGAGCTGCTCACCCAGCCTGGCTCTTGGAAGCTGGAACCTCTCCAGAGCCTTTTAAGCAGAGTTCACCTCCCACCCCTGAGCCACAGGCAAGGGAGAAGATACTGCTGCAAACAAGCTCCGTATTTCCTTGGCTTTTCCTGGTGTAACCTGTAAATTCTTCTTAAGTTAAAGGCAAAATCTCCTCTTCAATAGGATATTAGTTTTCAGCTTTTTATTTCCTTAGGCAAAGGAAATAAATGTTTACTTCGGTACAAACTACAGATTTTACGGATCTGGAAACAGTAACAGAATAAAAACAAAGGACTGCTCACCTACTCTTCATTTATTTATTTACTGTCGTCTCTGTTTCTGTGACATAATCCATCTCCCTCTTCCTCTTCTAAAGAAAAATTTAGTTGCAGTTATTTTTCCAGAGATTTGGAATTAAAATAGTGATAGCTTTGGGGTTTTAAGTTCCTAAGTAAATACAGACATGCTGTTTAGGAGCCTACTATTTGGCACTTTCACTCTATGCAAAGGTCATATAAAAATGTCATGAGAGCTGGAGACTTTCCAGAACAGGATAAGTGCAGCAGCACTGATAGTGTTGAAGGCTAAAACAATAGGGCAGGTGGTACAAATCAGCAGAGAAATGGAGCACTTTGGGCTACTGCTGTCTGTAAAGCAGTCCTTGGGGTCTCCAGGAGAATTTAGGGGGAATACGAACTTTTTAGTCTCAAGGTCTTCTTCACGTCTTACTATAAATTAGTTTTTCTCCTTTCTTAATCTTTTTATACTGGCCAGATACTTCTGGAATGAACATCTAGGCTGAGGTACAATGTCTGTGACTTGAAATGTACTTTCACATTGTCAAAAAATCCATTTGCTATTTTCCTAGCTTGCATATGGGCCTAGCCTAGAAATATTGGCAGTCTGATGCTGTGTATAAATAGCATTATTTAAAGCAATCAGCTTCATCAGGCACCCACCCCAGGCAATGAAGTCCTGGCTGAGTTTAAAATACCACGCTCAGATTCCCCTCCCACTGGTCACTCTTTCTGTAAGTTTGTTAAGACTCTGTCACACCGCTGTTTCTCCTGCATCTCCTTAGATGGTGGAAATTGCCTGCATGGGGTACTCATCCTCCACTTGCTGCAGGTCTGGCAGCATTCGCTGCCTCTGCCCTCTCTGACGTCTGCTGGGGCAGGAGAAGCAAGCTGTCACAGCAAGAGCCCCTCTCAGCCCCTGAGCTCCCATGGAGAGCGCTGAAATCAAATGAAAGCTGCACCTGGACTCCATGTACCAAAGCTGTTTCCTTGGACTGAACAAAATGTGGCAATTTGTGATAGAGAACATCTCCTGATGATGTATAGCTAAACTCAGAATACCGGACCCTGCATCCCAGTCTTTTCCACATGGAGTGGAGCAGAGAATATATGCTCTCCTACAGCTTTCAACTTCCCTTGTCCATCTCCTCCAAGTTCATTTTGGGAGCAACTGTATTCCTGTAAAGTGAATACACACACATCCAGGTGCTCAACATACAGACCTGTGTTGTTTCACACAGAAACCTTGTCACCTGCTGGGACTGTTTGACTGGACAGTGAGTGTGTGGCTGGGCAGCTCTAGAAATAGCAAAGATTTGGGGAGGGGGATTGGGCTGTGTTATAAAAACAATAGTGCTTCATCAGAAGTCCTCGCCGCTTACAGTTTTTTTTCCAAGAAGCAACTGTGTTATGCTGCTAAACACTGTGCTGTTTATAAATTGCTCAACTGTGCCTTTTAAGACATTGCTATCTTGCCTAATTTTCATTTTGGTTTAAAAGATATTCTGTTGCTTTCAGGAATACTAGGGAGTGAAAGGTTAGTGCTGAAGGGATAATCACTCAGAAACAAATAGGCTGACACCATGAAAAAATTGCCTTCAGAAATCCTGGAATTTAGATGTAATCAAGGTCTTTGTTAAGGAGGCAATTAGAGCATATCCTCGCCATTTCAATGAAAAATGTTGTGGTTGGATATTGGCCATCTGCTGCAGATGAGAAACACAAGAAAATGTTATTTGGACTAAAGGGCACAACAACATTGGGAATAATATTGTGCCTGAGACTCTGCAGAAAGGGAAAGCTGCATTAGACAGCATTCATGCAGTATTTTCAAAGGAAAGTTTGCTCTTTTTTACTTTTAAAGATGAAAATCAATGTTTAAACAAACTTTCCTCAGATGTTATGAAAAAATTTAAAACTAAAATTAGAAGAAATGCAATCATTCAGGGATTAGGAAGGGTGGGGTGGATGCATTACAACTGGATTTGTTTCCAGTTTCTCAGTGAAGAATTAATTAAAATATTTTAAAATCTTTTTCATATTTGCTATAATGTGATCACCAGTATTAATAATATCTTTGTGAGAAGATGAGGGAGGAAGAAAGGGTTTTCTATTTAATTCAAACTAAACATGCTCTGTGTCACACTCCCTTGGGGGTAAGACTTCCTACAAGAGGCACCTGTGCCAGCAATGGGCTCAAAACCACTGCAAGGATCCATCTTGTCTTTCAAGATCATGGACATGGTGTCACAGCTAAAGCTGCATCAGGAGACACTTACAGAGGAGCTGTGGGACATGCCTGCTTCAAGCTTGACAGAGCTTAGGGTTGCTTTGGAAATCTGTAAACATAATTATGGGAAAGGGGAGGTGTGTAATGCATCTAGCTATGTACAGTACTCATAATGCCAAAAACAGTCTCATTCATTTCAGATCCTAGTATGAATTTCCCAAGCTAAAAACTCTTTACGTTTTACTTGGAAGCTCTGCACATTTGATATGAAAAAATCTGCAAGACAGTGAAGGTAGGGCCCTCAGTCTTCTTGTATAATCTCCTACCAGAGGTTTGTAGCTTTCTATGGCATTGTGCCACCTTCTTGTATCTTGTACCATACTACATTCAGGTTTATATAGCCTCCTGAGTCCTACAGATCTGTAGGGGTAAATGCACTGTAGTTCCTTTACAAACCTCCTCTCCACATGAACAGTGGGAAAAGACTACAAAGCAATTTGAGACTGTAAGACATATCATTCAAGGCCCCTACTTACTCGCTCAACACAAATGTTTTAATTTCATTTAACAAGAGATAGAGCCGTTAGATTAGGAAAGGTTAGGTGCATGAATGTCTGTGCTTTCCAGATAGGAACTGAGCCCTCTGGCCAGGAGCACAGGAACCAAGATTAAGACTCTCCCTGGTGCTTCCTTTTTTCTGGGGATTTTGGTGTAATCAAGAAGCATCATAACAGTTTATCCTGGCTCTGTCTCCAGTTGGGCAGAGAGCATGTTGTGAAATACAGGCACAATCACTATGGTCTAAGTTAATGACTTCAGAAAAGTAGTGTCAAAGAAGAAAATATTTTTAAAGCATGGGGGCCTGTTTGGATAAGGCATTTCAAACCTATCTAATTTTCCTCTCACAGGGTGACAAGTCTTGTGGATGGAAGAGCAGTAGTCGTCATCTCTGCTGACTTCTGAAATGTTTTAACAATATGACCAAAGACATCAGCCTGCAAGAAGGTCTACAAAAAATTAAGGGGGGCTTCTTGCAAGGGCATGTAGTGAGAAGACAAGGGGACGTGGCCTTAAAATAAGAGGACAGGTTTAGACTGAACATAAGGAAATTCTTTACTGTGAGAATGGTGAGGCGCTCGAACAGGTTGCCCAGAGAATTTGTGGATGCCCCATCCCTGGAAATGGTCAAGGCCAGGTTGGACGGGGCTTTGGGCAACCTGGTCTAGTGAAAGATGTCCTTGGCTGTGGCAGGGGAGTTGGAACTGGATGATCTGCAGGGTCTCTTCAAAACCAAACCATCCTGTGATTCTGTGTCTATAATTATGCTATAAATTACAGCAGATAAAGCTGCTGCTACAGAGAGGGTACAAAATGATGCAAAAACCATACTTCACCAGCCAGTGGTTCAAAGTGGAAGAACGGATCTCATGGATTTGTGCTGGTCCAGTCCTGTCCAATCTTCTCTGTAATAATGATGTTACTACTTGTGGAATGTACAGAGCTGAGAGAAAATGCAAGCATACCAGAGGGCAGGGCTCAAATTCAAATGATCCCAACAAACCCAGCAGTAGTTTGAAAAGCCAGAGGGATATTTAAGAGGAAAAATACACTAAACAATATGAGCAAAAGTACAAATACCAAATGGAGAACAAGCAAGAACTAGAGCAAACACTGCTTTTACAGCAGATCACAGACTGAAAGTGAGTGGTGAATGCGGCCTTACCAAAAACCACAAATATCCTATCAGGATGCACAGTCCAGAGGATACCCAGCAAGCTGCAGTCATCCACATGCTCTGCTTGTCACTACTAAAGCTCCTGGGATGCATTCTTAGGTCTGGGCAAGGCCATCCAAAATGAATGGGTCAATGCAGACAATTCAGAGAAAAGCAATGAGGCCCAAAAAACATTCTTTAAATGGAAATATGAAATAACTAGGGAGAAGGGACTCAGGGAAGTGAGACTGGTCAAAGGCACAGAAGGCTTGTATTGACAAACCAAATTTGTTGGATAGGTACAATGTGCAATAAATGTAGACCTACACACGCATAGAACTACCTGTTCATACACATGGTTTAGTCACATCCAGGGATACAGAACCAAGCTCCTGTCCTCCACCTCTGAAACTGTCATGGAGTCCAAGCAGCAGAGGCTAACTCACCTCTGCAGCACCTGCTGTGAGAGTTATCATTGACTGCACCTCTCCTCAGAACATTCACAAGTACATGTTCTCACAGGGCAACAGGTCAGTACATGAAGAAGAGGCAATTTGAGCAAGAACTACAGCAAAAGAGTAGAATACTCAAAGCACAAACAACTCGCCTGACTTTATTCTACTACTTACATTTTCTATCTGATTTGGTATAAAAAATAGGAGGTTGAAGTTACTTGTACCTGAAACATATTGGCAACAATTTATTCCTTTGCCCAAGGCATACAATCAGCTGGAAGTTAGATAGTTTGAGAGGAAAGAAAAAAAAGAAAACAGAGAGAGAGGAAAAAATATGGAATTACCTAAAAAACCTTAAATCTCTCATTGTTTCGTAGTTGATGAAGTGCTTGCAAAGTAGTAGACTCTGTATCTCCTGAAAAAAAAAAAACTATACTTGTCACCCTGGCACAGTTATGGATCAGATTGTGATTAAATCAGTTGGTCAGAGTGTGGTGCTAATAAGACCAAGGTTGTGGATTCAATCCCTGTGTTGGCCATTTACTAAGAGTTGAACTTGGTGATCTTTGTGGGTCCCTTCCAGTTCAGAACATTCTGTGATCTGGGAAGTGTCATCTTCCCAACGTTTTTCTACGATCAGGAAAGAGTTGCTATATTTTTCTTTGATACATGTTTCAGATTATTCATAGAGCCTATGAGAACTATTGAAGAATGTATCTTTTGGACTTAATTTTAACTTTAATTAACTGCACTCCAGACAGAGTTCTTCCCTGAAATCCATCAGCTGTGAATTCTCAGAATCTGCCTGTATGGTACCTATGAGCACTTTGGGGTAGGAGATGTACATTGAACTAAAGATATTCTCAAGCTCCATGTCAACAACAGGTCTTCCATCTGGAAACCCCCCTGACAGTTCCTGGTTGGCAACACAGGGACATCAGTATGATTTATATTTTTTATGTAAGGCTGTGCTTTCAGAATTAATATCTTAAAAAATAGTTAAAGTGATAAGGGAAAAGGCCAATCTAATTTTTTACTGCTCAGATAAATTCAGTTACCTCTACCTTTGTCAGCTACTGCTGGGTATCTACTGGGCACCTTCTAGAGGCAGAGTTCATTGAGACAGACAGAGGAGGGACCATCCCCAGCTACTGGCAGAATACATAACTCCTGAAAAATATCCAGCATGGAAGATAGCAAGTAGCCCAGTCAAAACCAACTCTCTGAAAAAGGCCCTGCAATGTTGAGGCTGTGCTGATACCCCCTGATCACGGTGTGCACTGCTCCAGGCAGCAGTCACAGCCAGTTTGCTTCCTCCATGTGAGATCCTGCCCTGTGCACCTGCAGCACTTCACCTCTTAGGGACAAAGGTCTGGGATGTGCCCCCACTCAGGCTGCAAGTGCAGTTTCTGCTGCCTGACTGCATCCATTCCTAGCCAGGAAGGCTAGAGAGGGAGGGATTTGGCAGGGTTCCCCCAGCAGCTTGCAGCATCCTGCTCTGGTGGAAACACCATCTTAGAATCTCTTTGGCCACAAAAAACCAAACCACCAGACAAAGCAAATCCTCTACATGGCATTTAGATGAGTAGCCATAACCACAAGGGCATTAAAGCACATCTTTTCTCCTTTTTGCTTATAGCTCAAGCTTGTTCCTCCTGGCGACCCACACTGCTCACAGCACACTGTGCCCACACCTGTTTTTACCAGACACACACCAACTGTTCTCTGCCTCTTCTTCTAACTCCATATTTTCCATACCTGCTTAAATATCTTCCATATCTGCTTCCATACTGGTTTAACTTAAGGTCCCATTATGCACCTTCATCCTGATCAGCAGGGAGGGAAACAGAACAGATCCCATCCATGTTTGAGTGCTGGATGTTTCAGTCTGTGTTGACCATGTATATAGGTGTATGTGTAGCATGTGTGTGGCCATGTGCACCTTCTGGCCAGTCTTGCTGCTGACTGTGTCTGAGGCAGAGATCTGCATCGGCCTCACCTTTGTGGGGCCACTGAATTCAGTAAACCCAGACAGATATCCCTGTTCTGCCTCCTGTGACTCAGACATGAGTTCCTGTACGTTGCCATCCCTCAGTCAAGCCCTGGTTTCACAGTGAGTTTTAAAATATACACTACTTGATCTGGATCTAAGTGAATTGCTGAATTTAACACTCCTCTCCTCTTGAATCCTGGCCCCTGATGTCCTTAATGCAGTATAGACATTTTCCCCTAACCCACCATGGATATAAATATTTGAAATACATCCCTACTACAGTTCTTGGAAAATGGCAAACACCTCTAGGTAATACTTTAGCTGATCTATTTTAAATATCCTCTTTTGGAGATGAATTACAGCTTAGAAATGTGCTCTTTTTTTGTACTGCCTGATAAAGGATTTATGTTATTGTCTGATACTTGATAGAACAGCTCACTGAGCTGAAGGTTTGGTAGCTCTCACCACTATTTTGGCTGAGAGGTCTGTGACTGAGCTCTCTTTGGTGTCAGAACCCCAATGATTATACAGCTGGAGAGTGGTGGTGCTCCAGGGATGCAATGAAAACCCTCACACATCTCTGACTGTGTGACAGTGACACACCACAATGCCCACTTGGGTAATTCAACCCGTGTTCTCCAAACAGGATCAATTCTGTTAACACATCTGAAGATCATCTACTGAGATGAGCAAAGAAGATGACCTATTTCCTTCCACTCAGCTGTGACAGCATGGTCCCAGTCATACACAGGCATACATGGTTAAACATGGTGCTGGGTTTTTGCCTCTGCGTGCCTGCACTGTCTCTTGCTTGCTGCTGCCTCTCTTCCTGCTCTTTCAATGGCTTTGACAGCCTGTCCTGCTTCTTGGGCTAAGTGGTTGGGCACTACTGATGGCTGCTTTCCAGCTGATTTCCTATCCTAACTCAAAAGTAGCTTAATTTTGTTTTTATTTGTAGTGTTGGGAAAATGTGTGGGAATCCAGGAATGAGAAAGTCCTTCTTGACTAAACAAAATATGCTGTTGTATTGTCATAGCCTAGTTTGGGCTCCTGGGAGACTCTCATGAACCTGACAAACACTCAAAATACTGGAAGCAAAACCAACTCTAAATATTTGTTCCTCATTTGTTTCTAAAAATACTGCAGTTTTTCTACTGACAAAGTAGCAAAAAAAAAAAATAGAAATGAGATTCTAAACTTTCATTTCAGACCTTTCATCAGGAAATAACTCAGGACTTTCCAGAGCAGTCTTTGCAATCAGTTTCTCTTCCCTTGGTAAGTCTGTGGAGAGAACTTTCAGCAGAGGGGGAAAGGGTGAAACATGGAAATTATGTTAGAGTTCAACAACAGCATGATGCTTATGTCCCAGAGAAAAGGGGAACATCACCCCAGGGACTTGAGTTGAGCATCTACATTGTGATCACATGATGGAACATTGAGATCCAAAGCCAGGCAATGGAAATGCGACCAGCGTCACTCCCAGGTGTGGTGCAAGGATGTACCACAGCCAAGAGGAAGGGAAGTCCTTTTTTCAATAGCAGAAAATTCTCCAAGCACCATCTGGATTTGAATAGAAGTACTCGATAAAGGAAATAACTTGTAAATGATGACAGTACCCTTTGCAGTTCACGTGGCTTTCCACACACATCCTTCTCGCAGCACACAAACAAACACACACAGAGCTGATGTACTCCTACTGTTTACAAACACAGTGACAAAGAGAGGACATGGCCAAAGGACAGAAAACCAGTCCAAATGTGCGATAGAGAGAATAAACCTCCTTTCTTTAGTTAACCCAAGCAATCCATTAGTTTTCCTTAGTTAACCCAAGCAATCCATTCATTTTCCTTAGTTAGCCTAAGAAATCCATGAGCTTAAAATTCAGTAATTATTGTGATTGACTCCTGTGCAATAGTTGATGGGGAAGTGGTAACCCTGAAGGCTTAGCAAGACTATATCACTACACATTTTTAGTCTTTCCTTCTGAGGCTTTTCTATGACATCTGCCTGCTCTTTGGTCATAAAAAAACCCCAAGAACTCTCAAAAAATTGAGCTCAGTAAGAGTTTGTGGAAAAGTAAAAAAACTCAACAATATGTATTGTTAATTCTTATACCCTACAATATTAATGGAAAATAACACTAGGTTTTCTTTTTCTTGTGTATTTGATATCCATCCATAGACTGTAGAACAGTTCTTCATCCTTTGGGGAACTTCATCGACAATTTCTACAGAAAATATGCTTTTTTCTATCAAAATGTGTGATTGTTTTTCTCTAAATATATTCCTATTTTCTCTCTTGGATGCGACTAGCCCCAACACTAATAAGACAAAAAGTACAGGATGACAATTTAAACAACCATTCCTGAAAAGGATGCATTATCTGATGGAGTTCTCTTGTTGCTAGCAATATGAAAGCAGAACAATTTGTTATCAGATCTTCTGGCTAAATGTGAAGGACATTTGTAATCGAACTGCAACACTATGATGAAACCAGGACTAGCACCCTTTGTGGTAAACTCTACCGACAGAGAGGACATTTTCTGTGCCAAGGAATTCATGGCACAAGGAACCAGAGTATCACACATGTCTCTAAGAAGGCAGATTTACTCCTCTGTTGCAGCTAAGCAGTAATGGAAAACAATTTACTCCTTTTGGAATCACTGGTTGTAACTGTGAGAGATTCTGAAGTCAATATGAGCAATTTCCATAGGCTAGATGTGTTCTCAAAGGTGAGGCTGCACACTTGTCCTTTCAAAACTGATTCCTTTCATCTTTTCAGAACTGATTTCTGTTGGGGTTTGTCCAACAGTGGGGTTCACTCCCTTGCTGGCACAGCCAAACTACAACATCTAAGTGGGTGAATATCCAAAAATGTAACAAGCAGCACAGCACAGCATCTGGGAAGTGATGCTCATTTGGAAAAAAAGCAGACTAGATCTGGCAGATGACATGTCCTCTCCCCCATCAGCACAAAATTTGCTATTCTGTCATCTTCTTGAGCAGATCTGTTCCAACTTTGTATATCCACAGCAAGGCAAACTGCTTTTTACTGTGCCATGTTCACAGTCATACTCACTGAGGACAGTCCAGTCATATTCATAGAGGTGGAAACTAGAACATTACAATTGGACCACAAGTGAATGGTAGCTGTGGCAGACAGGTGAAAAGGATGGAGTGTCAAGACGCAGAGGGGAAAATTGTTTTGTAGGCCATTTTGTAGAGAACCCATTAGCACAGCGCCTTGCACTGACCTTTTTGTTGTTTGAGCACACTGCTTTTCTTTTCCACTTCAGTCAGCATGACAATCTGCCTCCCAAGACACTCCCAGGTCACATAAAAAAAGCTGACATTGATTTCAACGTGAAGGAAGAAAACCCTTTCAATGAAAAGAAAAGAGTATTTTCTATTTTTCCACTATTAATCCAAACAAAAGGACGTGCTCTGGAGTTTGGCTCTGTAAGGACTTGGCCAAAAAGCACCTCTGACAGCATTGATCTTCAGCATGGTAATTGAGTGTACACAGTCACCTGTGGCAAACAATAGCAGGAAATCCAGCCCTCAGGCAACAGAAGGCTCCAACATATAAAATCCAACACATGTATTTTTTATTTCTACATTAGGCATGAAACCCAAGATGGATGAATCGTTGAAGAGTAACTCCATGCAATGTTTGTAGGCAGGAAATAAAAGCTATTTATAAATGCTTAATAAGAACACTTTCTTTTGTTCAAGAATAAAGTTTCTGTATAAAAAGTGGTGAAATACATCATACTATTTTTGTCCTCTGAATGTTGTCCAATCAGAAAAAGAAAAACAATAACAAAAAATTATGGCCACATTTGTTAGAAAGTAGTACTGTTTAGATTGAGAATACTCAGAGGAAAGAAATCATTAATCAGTCATTTAAAAATACTCTTAGTATTTTTACAGGAAAAGGCAGAATAGAATTCTTCCCAAGATCCCACTTTTGTTCAGCACTGGTTTGACACTTTCCAACAGACTTCACTTTAGAGTTTCATGCCAGTCTCTCCTCTATCCAGGAAATGTACCCAAGCCCTTTTCCTCACTTGTGCACTGCCTTATTGGCTGCAGGTCATTCCCTTGTCTCAGGTTTCCCTCTCACACAGTCTGAAGATGACAAGTTTGGGCATCTTGTGCTAAGGATTTCAGGGATTTCACTTCGATAGGACTTGGTGGTTTATGTGGTATCTTTTTGGGAATTCTCCCAAAGAGCTCTAGAAATATGATCCAACATCTGGGATGGCTTCCTCTGTAAACAGATTTGCTTCCATTATTGTGCAGGCCTTTTTGAGAGCGTGGAATTTTTTATAGGGTAGCTTACACACATAGATATATAATGAAGCCCTGTGAACATTGGAGAGAATAGAGTGAATGAGATGATTTCCTATTACCTAATTTTCCTGGAAGAAAGTAGCTTTAAATTAAAATGGAGAGGCCACAAACTCCAGATTACTGTACCTTGAAGATAAAGTTCAGTGAAAGAATGAAAGAAACCTACATTTTTTGTAACTGAAAAGGTAAAAAGGCTTTGATGAAAATAAAAGCAACACTTGTAACAGTCCATTTGCTGGGTCATGTCCAGCCTCTCACCCATCAGCACCCCACAATCCTTCTCAGCAAGGCTGCTCCTGATCTGCTCATCCACAGCCTGTGTTGATACCAGGGGTTGCCCTGACCCAGGTGCAGCACCTTGCACTTGGACTTGTTAAACTACTCTGTAAAATATTATTGATAGACAGACACCATGAAAATATATTTAGGAGGTCATGAAGGTAAAAATCTGTGACAAATATTTGCTAGCACTTGTAAAAAATGAAGGCAATGCATATGACACATCCAGCTGGTGGACATGGAGTTGCTATTACTAAAAGCAGGCAACACTGGTGGTAACTTGACAGAGTCCCAGCATAGCTCCACCTTATCCAACTACAAAGTGTTTTCATCCTCTACACAAAAAAGTGCATAGACACTCTTCATTCATGCCCTACATTTTTTTAAAAGCTTCATTTCCTAGTTTGCTTTTGATGATTTTCTGAAGTTATCATCTTACTGTTTTGCTGTGTCTGTTGGAAATTTTATAAACTATTTTAAAAGACTTCTGAGACAACATGTTGCTGGAGGAAGCTGGAATATTGTTCTCCAGACGGATGTTTTAACACAGTCAGCTGCCTTTTATGTAGTACAGAGGCAGGGGAGGTTGATGCCACCTTAGAGGAAGGAAGATTTCTAGAAGTGCAGATCTAGCACATGTTGCATGCCATTGCACAGAAATCCCAGCTCTCAGAAATGCTTAACTAGCCCTCATGATTCCATTGTCATCAGCCCCAAACATAGGGAACCCTAAAAACTGTCCAAACCCACAGTAATTCAGAGCCAGTAATTAGACCCAGTCCTTACCTTGCCAGCAACCACATTTTCAAGCTTTCTCATTGCTGGTTATTTCATTGTTGTTTTTCACTGGTTGTTTTGGAGTTTTTTTATGAAACTGAGGCTCTGAGATATTAATACTACTCTGGGGGAGGCAGTTTTATGAACAGAGGAGCAAAGTAATAAACATGTTTAAATAAAGTTTAAAAAAAAAATATGTGAAAAGAAAGTTGATTGACTCCATAAACACAAAAGCTAGAAAAACTCTACTTTTACATACATATAAATAGAGTGTTACATGACAGCATTGATGGACTGTATGAGTCCCATTGTACTGGAAGCTCTGTTAGAAAAAGAAGTCTGACATTTAATATTCTGTCTATTATTTCTTGCCAAGTCTTTCCCAGTCTTGTGAATCGACAGTGTGTATTGAAAGCTCCACTATGCCTACCAGTATGACAAGTCTAGGAATTCTCCTTTCTTTGTTTCTCTATTTCTGTTTGCTGTGGGTGCTTGTGCATTTTGAAACACTATTCATTGAGAGAGTATTTGAAAGGTCCCCAACATGTGATAGAGATTCATTAAGTCTCACTGAAACACAGCAGGTTGGAAAAGGAAGTGAAAGAATTAGGTTTAATCATGAAAAAAAAAAAAACAATAGCTTTTGGATGTAGAACATTTAAAAAGCCATGAACAAGGTCAGCCCGTGTATTTTCTGAGCATACCACACATTGCTTGTTGCCAGACTCCTGGGGTGATGAGGCTGAACACCTCTGAGGTAGTTTGCCATGAAAAGACAAGAATTTGCAAAGCTGGATGTCCAACAGACATGCCTGCATCACTGTTCCTTTTAAGACCTGTCTGGGACAAAGACCTCATCAGGACAGACCCGAGTGAGAAGTTACACAGACACAATGACCCTAAAAACAGCCTTTGGAGGCTACATTAACCTTATAGGACTTTGGTTTGTCTTGCAAGGCAGTTCCAGCCTTTACAGACGTTTTGTGTGTAATTCCCTTTCCCCAGGTGCCCAGGGAGATGGCATTTGCAGCAAGCAAGGCTGTCTGCAGGGCCCTCTGGGGATGTAGTGTCACTGCCCTTTCACTGTGTGGAGGCCACTGACACCTCCCTTCACCTCCACTGCTGCTGCCACCCCTTCAGGGGCTTGGGTCTGTGAACAGCAGTGTCACAAAGCACTTTAAAAATGTGCTTCATGGGCTAATGCAAACCAGAATGTCCAATATGCTGTCTTCATATATTCATTATTTTATAGCTGGTTCTCTAGAAAAGCTTTCAGCTGGTTTGCACTGTCCAGTTTAAAGTATATTGGAAGGATAGGAATGGGGTGAAATCGGAAAAAAAAAGGCAGAAAATAAATCCCAGATTATAAAATTCATTTCCTATCTAGCAGTGAACAATGTCCCAGAAGATCAGAAAAAGCAGCTGCACATATAAAGGCCTGGTTTTTTTACTTGTACAAGAGAGGAAAATAGTAAATCAGTGATTACAGAGTCATGTACTTTTCTTGGTATTTTAAACATGTATTAAATAATCATGTGAGTGCTTCAGTGCCCAGGATTAAGGTCTATGTTAAAAAGTCACATGCACCCCAAGCCAGGGACTCTCTTGATTGTACTTATTCTTTTATTTTAAAGCTGTTTTGGGGAAGATGCAGTTAACCAAACGCGGCTCACAAAGTTTTTGGAGCCAATAAACTGCATTACAGCATATTTCTATTGAATTTGTGTTGGTGGCTGATTAGAGAAAATTATATTCATTAAGAATTAGTGCTTTCCAACATTAATGATATGACTTATTACCACACAGAGAACTCAGCATGGTACTAAGAAATGGGAGAAATTTCCACATTCAGAGCAAGTTTATAGTTCAGCATCCCACAGTTACTACCTGTAATCAGACAGGCAGACACTTCAAGACCTGACATGACCCATGACATCAAAAACATTTGCTTTTCAGCCTCCACTCTGAAGGTAACAATATCTGCTGTCTTGAGATATACTGTTCATTTCCACCCTGACAGTTGCAACAGGGGCAAACGAAAAACCTGTTATGTGAAACAGGCAGTTTGAGGGGAAAGGAAGGAGTAGGATTTTGTTTATATATTCTTGAAAGTGTCAAAGTACATGAGTAGCCTATAAAGCAATGCTAATGCATAGCTTTATTTTCTTCCTCCATATCTTTCTAGGTTAAACGATTTTCAAGGGCAAGAGGGCACTGAACTTTCTTCTAAAAATAAATGTAGTAGATGAGTACGAAGAAATATGTAAGTTGACAAATAATTAAAAGAAAAATGAAAAGGCCAGATTTTAGTGCTATGCTCCTCATGCATCTATGATCCTCAGTCACAACTCTGAGGAATGTTTTTCAGCTAAAAAAAGCACCTTCTGAGTCATCACTAGCACTGCCTGCATGGCACTGCTATTCTTAGTTATCTGAGTGACAGCCTGACCTAATCAGTGCAGAGTGGGACAGATTTCCCCATATATGTTTGCTCTATAAGTCATCCCTGGCCTATTATTGGGATGCATATGCCTGATGAGATACCTAATCCCTGTTACACCCCTGGAAAGGCATAGCAGATCCTGCAAAAGCTGGCACTGTAATAAGTCATATGGGAAATAGAAAACAGCCTTCAGTTCACCCTCCTTCTGAGAGCTGATGACAAGAGCAAGTCATCTGTGCTGGGTTCCAACTGGCAGGCCAGAAGTGCAAAGCCTACAGCTTCCTTTCTGTGCCTCGAGTCATCTAGACTTTGTTAGGAGAGGACAGCACTGGTTATCCAGAGAGTGTTTCTAAATGTTAAAAGGAATGGTAAGCACGAAGTGGTCTGGGGCAGTGAGATTTCTGAGCTGTAAGAACACACCATGATCTGCTATTACCACCACAGGTAAGGAACTGCAGGCACAGCACAGCCTCTGTGGCTGAAGGTGGGGTGGGTGCTCCAGAGCCAGGTCCCACCAGACAGGCTTTGGAAAGCTGATTTCTCGGTCTGCCTGTGTCAAGACATGAGACTTTGCTCAGAGAAAACAGTAAGAAATATCCCCAGAATTGTGACATCAAAATGGCAATGGGAGAAAGGTGGTTAGAGCACTTCCTTTCCTGCAGGAGACACTGCCCTGAGGCCAAGCAATAACTTTCAAGAGGAGTATTTCCACTCTCTTCCAAAATGCAGCATATTTGACTTATGCAGTACTAAGAAGTCTGAAATTCATGCATGCAATCATCCTTTCAGTACAATTACTCTTCAGAGCTGAAGTCTACAGAAAAAACAACCAAACAGTGACAACATGGGGAAAGTGAAATACCTGCTTTCTTTACCACAGTTGCCAACTCACTGGTAGGCAGGACACCTCCTTTTGAAATTAGAGAGCCTTAAATCATCACTTTGTGCTTCACTCACAGGTCACAGTCGCCTTTTCTCTAGTCCCTAGGAAACTGTGCTGCTGCGTGCTCATATGATCCTAAAAATGTCAGCCATGGAAGCTGTGATTTCCCAGGGACAATGAAACATCATTAAAGTTAGCAGAGTCCACACTGGGTAAATGCCAGCATCTAAATCTGTCTTCATGAGAGGTCTGTAAATCTGCTCTCCCATTCTCAAGTGAGGAAATGAAACTACTGCGCATATAGGTGGGAGATACCCAGTAACATATCATATCTACAATGTTGGCTATTAAATGCCCCCTTGTTTTTTTCAAATTGGGTTAATAAATCTTCATTGAGAGAAACTGATCTGTATTTGTGATGCACTTTTATGGTCTTCCATAAGGATGAGTTAGAGGAAGTAAAAACAACCCTCCAAATGTGATACTCATGGCAGGTACTTGTACAGGCTCGTGCCACTTTTGAGTAGCAAAGCTAGAATTACTGCAATCAGCAAAGATGCCACATCTTTGTTAGGAAACTCCCATAATTTCAGGGTTTTTATTAAGATATTTCAGTTTGTAAAATGTACCTCTCATTTCCCATCTGGAGTGTTGTGGAACAATTTCCCATTTCAGAGCATAGGAAGCCCCTCTAAATCCCTGCATCTTCTCCACAAGTCACCTGGAAGCACTTCCCACAGGGACACCCCACACTGCACCTTCACCTGGCCCAGACACAGCCCCTGTGACAGTCCTTGGCTGAGGTGCCAGAGCGTCCCTGGAGCAGCAGCAGCCCATGCTCCCTGTGCCAGCCCCAATGTTCCAGAGAGCACGGCCAGCCCAGGCCTCTTCCACACAGTGTGGCACATCCCTGTGCCCAGCACAAACCAGGTTTGCACAGCTGATGGTTACAGTGCCTCCCAGGGATGCTGGGGAAAGGCAAGGAAGCCTGAAGCAAGGACACTGGGATATTATGAGCCCATTTTCCTTTTCCAGGCTATATTTTGCACAGGGTGGGGTCCAAGTAGCATCTCTGGAAAGCAAAGGAAGCCAGTGAGCCCACCACCCACTCTCTTAGGACAATTCTCTGGGCTGGACCTTAAAGTTGAACATCTTTATAGGAGCCCTCAGTGAGCGGGGCCAGGCTGAAAGCCATTTCCTGAGCAGTTTGTCAGCCTGTTCCAGCAGCCTCCCTCCTTTCCCAGGGATTTGGAGCTGCTGAAGTGAGCCTGGCTCCTTGCCCCAGGCAAGCTGCTGTCAGAGCCAAGCATGGGCCTTCTGCCTCAGCCACACCACTGGTGTTCCACTCTTTAGGTAAATGTTCTCCCTTGTACCCCTGTGTGGTTAATCAGCAGCTGTTCAGGTACTGTGAAAACACAAGAAAGTTCAATAAACATAATTTATAAATAGACAACACCAAACAGCCTGGTTGGAAGCCTATTGAAGCCACTGGGAAGACTTCTGCTGTCCTCAGTGGGCTTTGGAACAGGGCCAAAGGCTGCTCAGCATTAGATAAAGAGAAGCTGATGTCAGGAATATAATACATAATCTGTGTAGTAGCCAGATAAATTGAACAGTTAAATTTTCTTTAATTATTCCAAATTGTCTTCCCTGATAGCTAGGTTTAAATATTATGTCTTAAACTCTGTAACAGTGAAGCGTGTGCCTAACATTGAAAATGCAATTAGTACCCTGGAATCTGTGCCCTTGTTCCTATTTTAGAGAACAGGAAGGGTTTGTAATGCTCCTGCCACTATGAACAATGGTTTTCACTGATACAGTATTAATTACAACATGCACACTCAGGGTAGATGCCTGTTTCTAGTGACCATGTACTCCTTTTGGTCCTGCTGCTTGAAAGGTAACAGGACTAAATATACTGAATTTGAGGACAAGCATGGGTGCAGGGGAAGGAAGAAGAAAGAGAACATTAAATAAGCAAATATTTAAAGCAGTGTCTGCTGTTTCATCAACAGTCATTAAAAATGTGATAAAGTTCCTATTGAGAACATTTTTATTCTATGATATAAAATTAGTCTGTTTATAAGGGTATCTCTGTGGTTACTGGCTGATGGTACTACATAGAGAACAGAGCTTCAGGGACTGGGTAAAAGTGGGAAGTTCTGTAACAAATGAGGGAACCAATTTTCTGGGCTACTGATACCCACCAGGCTAAGAATGTAGTCCGTGGTGTAATAGTCTTTGGGCAGCTTCCAAACAATGCTGTGTTGTGGGAAGGAAGCTATAATGCAGTTGTGTCCCTGTCTTATATTGACTTCTGGGTCAAACAAAGCCTGGAGTGATTTGGAATTCCCTTGCAGTGCCACTGCTTACTGCAGCTACTTTGTGAAGGAAGCTATTGTGGATGAAAGAGAGAAACAAAAAGCATTTGATCCTTGCAGTCCTCATGAGACAGCTATGAATTTATGGCAATTTTTTTCTTTCCAGGCAGCAAAGGAACAGATTACTATCTTATTATAGATCAGCATTTTTACAAATGCTGAACAGCAAATGCTCCTTGGCATCGCTTACTAGGGATGTGAAAAGGAATTATTCAAATTGCTTAGAAATTGCCTGACAGCACTTTTGAGATAAAGATGCATTGAAATACAGCATTGCTTACCTAGAGATAACAAGGGAATTGCTGTACTGGATCAGACTGGAAGTGCTTTTAAGACCTGATCTCTAGCAGTGGCAATCCATGGGTGATGAGAAGAGCGAGCAAGAGTAAGCAGGGCATGTACCAAGTGATCCTTCCCCCTCATACATCCCCCCCAGACTTCAGATACCCTCAAATGAGGCCCTGCTGGAGCTCACATGAACATTCTTACATTGAAGAGTCTGGTTGCTGCTGTCCACAAATTAATTTATACATTTGACCTCCCCGCCATTCTGGGACTTCAGTTTTCACCATACAAAAATTTGAGTCACTACATGAAAATAATAGTAATTTGCTTCTTTTTTGCTTCTTGTCTGTTAGCTGCCTGAAGTACTGCAATTCTGCAAAAGTTGAAGTGAGTAAAACAACCATTTATCTTTTATCTTCCCCAGACAACTTTGTAAGTCTGTTTCACATCTCACCTTGGTTATTTTTTCACAAGTTAAAGATGGACTTTAGCTTGAATGATCAAATGATCAGTCAATCTTTCTGTATCTCATTTTCTCCAGTTTCTGATGTTAGGTGTATTTCTAAAATTTTATTGCTCCCTCCACCCCAATGTCCAGGAAAACGCAACTAACAGAATGGTTTGAGCTCTTCCTGATATTTTAGTAAACTTCCTGATATTGCAAAGTTAATGGAGACTACAGGATCCTCAATTGCACTGAACACAGCAGAGTTGTAGAGAAAATATTGCTGTTAACTCAGTTTTCGTGCAAGAAACTTGATAGATACGATAGGGAGAAATAAGCACCTGACTGAAAAAAGAGGTCATGTTTCGCTGTTCGCTAAAATAGTGGAAAAAGCTGCACAAACATCACTCATTTACTTTTTTCAGCTTGTGTACCTGAAAAACAGAAAGCACAAATGGTCAGAAACAAAACTACTTGTGTTAGATGTGAACATACCAGCCATGGGCAACAAAGGAATGAAAATGACCTCTGATGAGGTTAGTGAGCTAATCACTGGGAATGTGATCCTGTCTTCTTGAATCAGAGGCAAAATTCCTAGTTAAAATCCCAGGACCATTTATGAATCTTAATGGATAAACCATTTTTAAAAGAGGGGTGTGGTTGTAACTTTTTGAACGTCATCTTTCAAATTCCCTGTAGACTTTAGCAAAACTATTTTGATTTCTGAAATTCCACTTCCACACAAGAACCTTCTCCAATATGCTACCAGACTGCCTAGCCAGGCTGACTAGAACTTCTGCCTGTCCAGAGACACATGTGAAACAAAATAATTTGCTTTTTAATATAAGGGGTACAAGTCTCTGAAAAAAAAAATAAAAATGAAAAGGTATCTTTCTCTCACCTTTCAATGAACTTCTGTCTAATATGACTTGCTTGCTACATTTCTTTAAACTCGTAAAAATACACCAAAGAGCCCTGCCCCGGTACTTTAGTGAAATTTTAGCTGGCTGCAATTATTAGAAAATGACACGATTACCTATTCAAGGCTGAAGCATGTCCAGCAC
>NW_005054423.1:62499-80692 GCF_000277835.1 Geospiza fortis
GCAGGAATGTACTTGACTTGTGCCAGAAGACAGACCATCAAACCTGCTTATGTTTCCCTCTGCCAAGGTCAGGATGCTCAAGAAACAGTTCAGGTCACAGCAACCTTGGACTTCCTCATGTCTGAAGGCAGCCATTTCAGGACCTCTGCCTCTTTTCAAATTCCCTTGTAAAATCTGAGATTATTTCTACCTAATTTATTTATTCCTCAGATTGATATTTAGGCATATCACTTTAAATGTTTTGTTTAGCCATTAAAAATGAGTCTGTATGTCCTTGCTGTGCAAATAAAAAAATTCTTGTGAGCAGTTGTTTTGTAGAAGTCTCATTCAGATACTTGAAGAAAAACAACTGTCCAGGACCTGGCTCTTTATTCTTGACTGCAAGAAGAATCAAGTAGGTGTGTGTGGAATGCTGCAAGAAGTGTGACACTGTTGTGCACACTTTCTCTGTTTGCTCACAGCAGCATTACTGCACTCCCAGGAATGTGGAATTTGCCAGCAATGGGAGGATGCTGCAGGACCATGGCTGCCTGTGGCTGGAGGAGGGAAGCACGGCCAAGGTGCACAGCCTGTGCTCCCTGACATGCTGAGGTTGCTCCCCAGCAATATCCCAGGGGCACTGCAGGCCTGCTGTTCCTGCAGCTGCACAGGAGGTAAAGCTGACACCAGTTCTGCTTTGAAGTTCCCTCCTGGCCACAGCATTTGAGGATTTAACCCTTAAGGAGAGCAGGGTTGCAGTCATCGGGATGAGAATCCCAGATTGCTTCCAAGGATTCAATTAAATATGCCACACAATAAAAGTGCAGGCATGAGAGACCATTTGGGTTTGGCATCATGCATGGGACTAGAGTCTAATTAGGCCTTTATTGCTAACAACATCTGCTTATAACACTGCCTGCATTTCACAATTGGGCTGTTTTGCAAGCTCTCTCTGGGTTAACTAACACAGGGATGCCTACAAAATAGAGCTTGATGCAGAAAAAAATCATCAAAGCAGCACTGACCAAAATCTGAATTTACACACTAACATTCAAAAACCAGACAGCTGTGATTCAGTTATGCCCACTGATGTTAAACAGGCCATGAAATCTAATAATCAAAGAAACTTTTGGGTCAGGTTGAAGGCACCGGTACTGCAGCCAAAAAGAGTACTCTTCCCAAACCCGTGGTCAGATGAACTAATTTGTTTCTGAACTTTCACAGGGAATAACAACATTTGGACCTTAGGTTACTGGGCATTGCCTGGGTTCTGAGAGAAGATGACTTAAAATCATTCAAAAGATTTAAAAGTGAGACAGGAGAACAAGTAATCTCACAATACTCTCACAGGGCTAAGTAGGCATGAACAAACTGGGATCTTTCTTTCAAGGCAAAGATTTCCTGCACAGTTGATCACCTCAGACAAGTTTTCTCAGTGTCATGAAAATTAATTTACAGGTTTCAGTCACACATAGCAAAATATTCTTAAAGGCTTATTTGTGCCGTTCCAAATAATTTAACTCTACAGAAAGAGCAGATATGGTAGCGCATGCTTGACAGTCAGGTCCTGCTGGGTTTAGATTTACATTCAGCCCTGGGGCTTTTGGCTTCTTACTGATAACTGGAAGACTGGTAGTATTTGCCAAATACAATTTGACTTTAAGTGGTTGCTACTGAAACTGAATAAGAATAGAGATGTAAAGTCAGAGCAAGATAAATTTTCATGAGCCATCAAAAAGAAACAGATGTCTCTTTTCACTTATTTTTTTCTGAAATATTATTTGGTGGCAAAAGAATAAAGACAGTTTTAAAGCTGGTATGATAGGAAAAGAGTCAAATTAAGAACTCTTTCTGAAGTGTGTCACCTGTGATTTTGTGGTAGTGCCACTTCTATTGCTTTCTATTGCACCTACTATAGGGGTATTTAATATCTATTATTCTCCGCTGTATTTTAACAAGATCCAAAACGTTAATTTAATATTTTATTTTAACTTTGTTAATCTTTTAATAACAACTTTTGCTTCATGTCACAAGATGGTTGTGATTTCCTGATGGAAGCAGTTAAAAGTTGTTTTCCAGATCATGCCAATCAACATAACTACACTGAACTAGCTTACTCTAGCCCCAAGCATTTATCAGAGTCTTGAGATCATCCACAACAACTCAAACTTCATAAATACTGCAAATAAAGATTAAATATTTGTTAGGGGCATCCATTTATTTGGAAACATTGTCTTTCTGGTAACGTTTTCTTATGTTTTGTTAAACTACATATCTTGAATAGTCTTACTGTACACAGACTGGACTCTGATTTTATTTTTTTTAAATGCATGCCACAAACTTTTTTGATCAGCTTTCCTTCTGAAACACAAAAACCAAAGGGGGGTGAGGCCATATAGTTAGTGTGTTTCAAAAAAATTTCAAACATTTCTATTATGTCTTTATTTGTAATTCATATATTAAAGCAGCATAGGCTTACACAAATATTGTGACTGCCCCCCGTAGACCAACTTATTCCTGGATTCTTTTAATCAATTGTATTGTTAATCTTCAAGCAGCATAAAGATCATGACGAATGTGCTTTACTTTCATGTGCTTATAATTTTCTCCATGTGAATACAAACATTGCAGTTACATGGGTACTTCGCAGTGCAAAACACTCTTTGTAGACTAATGAATAAGACAGAAGGTTGGCAATGGAAAACATCGGTTAGCTGAACCTATATATTATAAAATGATTTATTGCACAACAATTGGCCAGTTTGCAAATCTTACATGTGCTTTCTAAACAGTGAAGGCTATCCTAAATACATAGAGAGGTTAGAGAGTTAAAAGTAAAAAGCATTAACGTTTCATTTATAATGATCTGCCTCATTTTGCAATAAAAATCCAATGCAACAAAACAAAAGAATACTTTTTTCCTTTGGACTTGAGCCCTCAGATTTTTTAAACAACATTTCATTAAAGACTGTTTCTAACTACACAGGAATCCTTGTCAGTCAGAGATGGGCACCTGAATCACTTTGGGTATCAAAGTTCATGAGCTCTTAATTTGTGCTGAAAGAGGTGACCAGCTTCCTCTGGATGTATTTTCTCATAAATGGAACCAAGGAATACCCTTTCTCACCCAAGGAACAAATTTATGTATTCAATAGATGGAGAAATCTGTGCTTGTTTTGGGAAAGGAAAGGTTAACGTCTGTGCTGTTGTCTGAGTAGAAACTAGACCTTAGTGAGAGTCTTTTGTTTCAAAGGAAGTCCAGCCCACAGTTTGGAAACTGAGTATAAGAATGACTCTTCTTGTCTAAATTGAAAAAGGCCAAAGTCCTGTCTCAAGTGCAAATGATAAATTGTAGCTGTTCCCTTAATTTCATTGGGGTTTTGTTTTGGTTTGTTTTTGGGGGGGAGAGGGGGGTTGGAGTTTTTTTAACTTATTTGCTGAATTAATCAGTAATTTTCTTGGCTTTAAAATTAGCCAGAATCATACTTTTAAAGGTCTTGAGGAATTTAATTTTAAATCAGAAAGCTTAATTTTTATTGTATTGATATTTTGACATTATTCTTTGTTCTGCTTTGCAGTGTTCCTCTCCAGTATTTCCATAAATGGGTTTAACTACTACAAAGTTACTGAGCTCTTGTTACTGAGTTCCTTCCTCAATCAGTATTGTTACTGAGTTGACTGCCACAGAGAAAATTTACACCATGATTACACCAAATAGTTAACTACAAGAAGCCAAAATTTATTTATAAATCCTTTTAGGAGTTTAGCTACATAATTAATCCAGTCTAATATCACTGACCTCTGTTTCATAAAGCCTTAGAAAGACTGCTTCAGAATTTGTAGACCAGTGAGCCAAAACTTTATTATATGTGACATAGATTTTGTACAGACTGAGTAAAAACTTATCTTTGAAGTAGCATCAAAAAGCAGATGTGAGCTGTGGGGCAGACAACCCAGACCAGGGTGAGTACGCAGGATCTGGATGAGCAGGCTCCTTGAATGTATCTCTCACTGGTTATAAATCCATCTTCTAATTGATGACATCTGCCTCTGCTGCACCTTGGCAGCAGCCAAACCAAGCGCTGCAAGAAGAGGCAAATATGAGGAGTATAGGGGAAAGGAAATCAGAGATTGTATCTGTTGATTTTTGTCTAAATATGGAAATTCTTATACAATAGACCATCAAATGTAATTTCCTATGTCTTAGAGCACAAGCTGTACATTTTTTAAAATAGTTCAAAAGGCTTCAAAACTTGAGCTCAGGGTGTGGAAGTGGGAGGAGGGGGCCAGAGGAGCTGTAGAGAAAAAAAGATGGAGTACAGGATATCCCCCTCACAAACCTTTGTAAAGAATCCCTCAGTTTGAGATTTCTGTGTAACAGTACCAGACAGTCTGCTCACTGGACAGGACTGGGCCCACTGCAGATTGGTGACAGGGATTGGTGACAAGGACAACTGAAAGATCCCTCAGCAGCTGCCACATACAAGAGAAGACACACAGTACCAGAGCTGAAGCATCTTCCCAGCGCCATTCTGCATCATGTGCTGCAAGGAGGAGCCAGTAATACCACAATAATGCTCTACCCTTTGTTGTGCTTTTTCTTCTCTGCTTGAAACTCCAGGTGTGCCTCGGTCTGCCCCATCACAACCTTGCCCCTGCCTCACAGGACAGTGAGCTCAGTTTGCTCACTGAGGGCCACAACACTGCCCCATTTATTTTTATTTTTTTTTTTTACCAGGAGTGAATATAGCTAGCCCTGCTTCACTTCTTTTGGTATCTCATTTCCAAACACTTTTATCAAATGGATTCACAAAGTTGCTGGGCTCTGCCTCACGATTGCAAAACCTTGAAGAAACCACTGGGCAGTTTAAGGTCTCTGCTAGGTCAAAGAAGAAACAAAGATTTCCAAAGAACTAGGACAACCTTTCTCCCAGTACTTGAAGAGTTATGCTTCTTTCTTCTCTGGTAATACTTGCTGAGTATGTGGTAATAGACTTGTAGAGGCATTCTTGCCTAATGTCATTGGGACATTACAGTACTGAGAAAATCAATGCAACTTTACAGCTATTAAGCAAAGTATTGACAGTAGCAAGCATATGGATTCCTTCAGAAAACAGTCCTGGGAGATTTGACTGTGTCACATGCATCCCAGTGCTCAGCTTTGTGAAATGTGAGGAAATGTGTTTCTCTCAAACATTTTTTGGGGTAAAATTGAGATCCCTGAATGAGGCACAAACTGAGAGGTAGAGACTTTTTATGCAGTCACAGTCTTTCCCAGAACAGTGATCAAAGCTGACAGCTTGAATGACCAACAGGAGTGATGTTCTGTTTCCTTCCAGAGCTCAGGCTCATACAGCCTCGCCCATCAGTAAGAGAGCTGAAACAAACAACAGAAAATCATATTTATAGGCAGAACACAATGATTTTTGTTGAACTGAGGAAGGAATTCTGAGCCTGAAATGTCACCAAATTTTTTCACCTTTATCAGCCAGTTCAGTAAAGAAAAAAGTAATTTCCCTGCAAAATCTGCTTTCTTATGCCCACACAGTATGGTAGCTATGGAAACATTCTCACCATTCAGTGGACCTGTTCTTGTGAAATAAGGATTTTGGACAGGGGACTAGTAGGCAGCACAAATATTTCCTATTCATTATGGTAGATGAAGCTGCCTGTTTTGATTTTAAATTTTAGACAATTTTTCAAAGCTGTCTTGAAGGGCAGAAAGGTGGGAAACAGAAGATGATCGAGTATTATTTTATTATTTTAACTTGAGTATTATTTAACTTTTAATAAGCTCATTTTCTTCACTTATGGTAAGGCAGGATTGTGGAAATACAGATGTAGATAGATAAGACACAAGTTCAAATGTCTTTTCCTATGACCAGTTGCCCTCAGGAACAAGAACTTACCTGGATTTGAACAGAGCATTTCTCTGCCCACAGCAGCCTAGTGTTGATTTGCAAAAGGCACAAATCCAACACCTCATACAGAGGAAAAGGAAATAAAGAGTGAGGTTTCCCTACTGGCAGCCTTGTGCAGGTTAGTGTAACTTCAAAGTTACAGCACAAGCACTCTGAATGTGGCTGGGAAGCTTTCTCAGGCAGGAGGAAGTTCTGAGTTACACAGATACACAGTGAGATTGGTATACTTGAATTTGACAGCAATGCAGCAGCATACCTGCAGGTAAGGAGAAAAGGATATCAAAGCAGGAACACTGGAATGTGGGGGAGGGTCAATTCATGCATAAGGATTTCCACCACAGACACCCCTGGAGTTTTTTGGAGTGGCTTCACAGCACTCAGCAGTCCAAAGGAAAGAACTGAGCAAGTGCCTGATGAGGCACACTCCATGCACTGACAGTGGTGCCGCCAGTTATTCTGGTAATGGTCTGCTCTGTTTCTTCCAGGCAGATTGAAACCACTTTCACTCCTGGCTTACAGTGATATTGTAGACAAGTAGGAGTATTTTAGACAAGTAGGAATAGTAATGAGCACTTAGCTTATCTCTTCCTGTGAAATCTTCCACGTTATGTTCTTTAAAATCTCTGAGAAGGTGTCCACACTTCTAAATTCCCATCTCGGTGAGACTAAGAGGACCATGCAATTTTATAGCTAGAAGAGAAAATATTTTTCGTGAGAAATGATATGGCACAAACATTTTAGAGCTATAACCTCACCCTGAAATGTGGAAAAAGAGAAGCTAATTGTTAGAAACAGCTCAGTTATACTGGATGGATGATAGGCCTTGGGAAAAAAACATGAAAAAGAAAAACAATGAAGCAAAAAGATGAAGCAATTTTACATGAAAGCAAATGCAATCCTCAAAAAGAAAACTTTCTTTTCATAATACCACCTTTCAAACTCATTTATTCATAAAATTTTTGAGCTATTCATTGGCGACACTCATTCATTATCTACAGATGAACAACTCACGGATGCAGTGCATGGCAGTTCCATTTGGACATTGAATGACTCCTGCAGGTAAAATATTATTGTAAGATTGTTTCTGCAGACTGGATGTTGGACCATATTGAATTCTTGTCCACTAGAGAAAACAATTGGCCAGCTTAGGAAATAAATATACATGGGTTTCAAGAGAACAGTAGAACCAATAGTCACATTATCCAAAAAGCTATAAAAGAAGGAGAAAACTCATGGGTGAAGGTTTAGAAGCAAACCAGGACATGAGGCAGGGAGTGAAATAACCACAGAGTAGCTGAGGTGAGCTCAAAGGAGAGTTGCCTGTGGCACTTTTTTATCTTGGTACTGATGGGAGAGCTGACTGTGATCTGCCTGAAGCACTGATTCACAGGTGTCACCTTTGAAAAGTAAGAGCCATGGGCAGCAGGAAAGTTGCAGAAGATCCAGCTTGATGTGCCCTGCCCAGTGGGAAGCATGAGGCCAGATTTTTCTAGCTGAGAACAAAAGCCAAAAGCACCTGAAAAAATCCTTTATTGGTGAAAATGTCAAGGTCAAGTTCTTACTGAAATCTTCTTTGAACTTCTGTGCAAAAAAAAATATCTGGATGTTAAATATAGAAGACAAATTATTTCTTTTGAGGTATTGTACAAGATCAAGAGCAAACCTAAAAAACAATATGTCTGTCATTACCTAGGAAATTAATAGTTCTGTATTTTAATTTATTACGAAGACAAAGAATATTCTGGCCACCATGGTGTATTATATCATTTCCCTCTGAACGGTTTCATCTGTCTTGTTTGTGTCCAACAGCAGCAATGCCTTCAGCAAGGTGTTCACCAAAACTATTCCATTCAGCTGACACTTCTGCCAGCAAACTGGATATTTCCTTCTCAGTGATACATTGGTGTAAGCCTTCTCACATGCCCTACAAACGTGAAATTTAAATCACCTCTCCTCAATGAACAGATTAGATGGCAACAAGGCAGACATGCTTGGAAAGATCTAACATGTACTAATAAGAGAGGAAGTCATCAGGAAATGGATAGTTCCTCAAGCTAATGAATTTGTCCCAACAAAAATGTGTCTATTATATTCACTATTCTTTCATGGGATCATTTTTAGAACATTTATTCTGAGCAGTTCAGCAACATTTAGAAAAACATGTAATGTATTTGTTCATTTTTCTCCCAGGCTTTCACTTAACAATGGGCGGCATGAAGGTTTTCCTGAGTTCAACATTTGCTTTCCAGATCTGCACGATTCTGATGGCTTGGAAATGTGACATAATCTTAATGATTTCCCCTTATTCTCCATTAGGCCATTCCACTGCTCAGGAGTATTGTGCTGCATTGATAATCACCTTGAGAAGACTTTAGTGAAAAGCCTGGTGGGTGTGGTGGTATGAAACGTGGAAAGACGCAATGCTCCTCAAAATGAGAACATACCAAGGATTAAATACTCCTATCTTGCAGCAAGAGAATGTGAAGAATCTTGGTAGGTGTCCTGGCACAGGGACCAGGACTGCGTGGACATGCCTGGGAAATACATCAGGAACTGATCGCTTTTTGGTTCCTGAACACCAATGTACATTCACAACAAAAAATGAAACATGACAAAATACACTAACAAAAAAACACTCAAAACAAAGCAAAACAAAACCCACAGAAATATACATATGTTGAAAAAATAATACATCTCATACATGAAATGAATACATTTCATTCGAGGGTCATCAAAGCTTGGTTACTTAGGAGTAGCATAATTTTTTACCCTCTTTTGGGATATGTGTCTCCTGTCACAGGGTTGTCCAAGACTGAGTGTCTGCTTCAAATTCTTGGTTTCTGCTTGATTGCTCTTTGATTTGATTCTCAGATTGGACTTAGACTATTTTTCATCAGTGAGGCATTTTAACAGGCTATTTAAGTACCACTGCTCAGTACCCCATACAGAGGTCACATCCTGTTAGAGCTCAGTTTACCTTTGCTCTTTTCCCAGTGGAATTATTTTGTCCTAACTTGTTATTCTTGGTGGAAATTGTCTAGGTACAATCTAGTCATTTGTGCATTCACTATACCAGACAGAGAAAACCAAAAATCAATAGGGGATTGCTGATCTCATTTGTAAATGCTTCCTTAGGGTTGCTGAGATCCTTGTCCACTGCCCACAGGGGAATCCTCACTGGCTGTGCTGGACTCTTCTGTGTCTGTAGTTAAATGAAATACATGTTCACCTTGAACACAAGTTTGATCCACCCTTCTGCATCACAGATAAAGCTGCTTATTAAAGACCTGTTAAGACATCCAGTCTTCTTTGCTGATGAAACAAAACACAAAAGGTCATCTGATATTTGCTTTTTAAAGGCCAAGGGTCACAAGAGATAGGATAAAATCCAATCATCAACTTATAGCAAGATTCACATGCCCAGCCTACTATTTCCAAGGGCATTGCAAAAGTCTAGCATTTTCATAATCAAGTCACAGATGACTAAAATCAATTACAAAGGTTAATGCCTCTGACAACTCTTGTTGGTAGTGGATCTCAATTCATAATATTTTCTCTGATGTTACAGTAATAACATACAATTATAAATTAAATCCTATTACTATTGAAATCTATTTTCAGATTTCTTACCAACTATAGCAATGCTAAACTCAACTCAGCAATGCTAAACCCTTTTTATTAACAAAATACAGCAACTATTCTGATTCCATCCTTTTTTCCTGCAATAAAACCTTGCCACCCTGTAACAGAATTTTTCAAAGTAGTAAAATTTCATAGTTATTATTGGGCTTTTGTAGGGACCTCCTCCTTGATGTCAGCCTTTCAGAGGTGCCTCCATCCACCCTTTGGCTCATGATGAGGTACTCAGTAAAGAAATTTGTCTTTGGTGTAAGCTGGTGAGGATTTGCCAGCTAATGGGTCAAGGCAAAAGTAGGAGGAACATAACATAGCTGGAACTATTTTACATAAGCAAAAATAACTTCTGAGTTATATCTTGTTTGTTGTCTTATAAGAGAGAAAATTTTGCCTGGTCAGTATTTGGGCAACAATCTCTGTACTCCACAGGGAATACCCAAGGATACAGTAGTTGCTATGATTACAGGCTTCATATGACAGGCAAAATTTAAGCAAATTAACTCCTTTAATATTTCCACCACAAACTGAGGCTATTTACTTGTATGATAACATGATAAGGAGATCATACCGTTCATAACTGTATCTCCACAGAACTTAATTTTTTGTTTTACAGCTGATGGCTCTCTAGCTCCAAATTATTGCATACGTGTGGCTACAGGCAGGGCATACCTGGAGCAGCTTCACGTACTCCAAGAAGCAACAGAAGTGCTGAGAGAGATGATTGCCCTCTGCTTTCCCATCAGGAGTGGTGGGGCACTGCCCCAGCCTGCCTGAGGCTCATTAACCACACAGCCAGAGTCAAAGCTCAGCACTGCTCCCAGCATAACCAGAACAACAAATTAGGTTTGTGGTCATGGTAAAGAATGTTTTAGACTGTTTCTCCTGTAAGATTACAACAGCCCATAGTCTTTAAACTAGGCCATGTGAACAGACATGGAGCTCCTAGGGTGTGTCTCTGCCAATGATTAAAGGATGAGCACATGGTGGGGCCCAGCTTTCTGTTGAAGTCAAAGAAATCGGTCACTGAAGAAGAACCTCTGGAAGTAAAAGATAGAAATTGACAAGAAAAAAATATATCAATCTAAATTGATATTACACAACATAAGCAGTAAAATAGCTTTTATATTTAAGAAAGGCCATTATTATAATATCCTCATTTTCTAGGCTCTATTCTGTTACTTTGTCCTTATACATTAAAAGCATGCTTAGCTATAGAAGAGGATCAGGGAGGCAGGTCTGACCTGTTAACAGGCAGAAGGAGCAGGCTGCCACCTTTTGCTCTTTCTTTGCTTCAGCGCCATACTCAAGTGCTCTGTTCAGATGAAGTTGTCAAAGCAGCTCTTCATGCAGGATGTCCAAAAGGAAATCTCTTTTTGAATTCAAGCAAGGCAGCTAATAACATTATAATAAATATGCACTTATTGATTTCCTTTTGTGAGACAAACACAACTTTTTGATTTTTTTAAATAAAAAGGAATATGGCACATCTCCTTCAGAAACAATTCTATATTCCCTTGTAAGTATTTTTTTTAAAACTGCTAGTGGAGTCTTGCCAAAAGGGAGACAGTCCACACTCCTCCCTCCCCAAATGTTCCCTCAGGAACGCTTTGTACTTTCCCTTAACTGTTCACTACGTCCATTGGAGTCCAGCTGCAAAAAATGGCTCAACTTTACATCTGGATTTCCAATCAGTCACAAATTCATGGCTGTTTTCCCAGACAGAGAGCAATTAAATGAAACCTGTGAAACCCATTACCAAAACCTCTGGAAACATCAGTTCACCCAAACAAAACTATTCTCTGTGTTTCTCAGCCTAAGCTTTCAGGATTCAAATGAGATTTCATAAACATCTAGGGAGAAATCAGTACCAAGCTTATCTGCTGATTCTTTCCCTCTCCCATCTTGTTCACTAGTATTATGTTCCATTTTTTAAACTTTGCTTAGCATGCATTTTACTTGCACTATACTGCAGGCAAGTATGCTAGTGGATTTGTCCAGATCTGCAGGAAAAGCCACATTCAAGTGACATTCTTCTGAATACATTGAAGAGAAAAGAAGAAACTTTTTCTTCTCTAAAAATAGAAGGTGGCATCTGCATAATGCCATGTTCCAGTTCTGTCCCTAAAACCATCTCTGGAGAGCCACTGTTAAGGTTTTGAAATTCTAAGTAATCTCAGAAACACTGTTGATCAACCAGCTACAAAACAAAATGGTTTGCCAAATGTTTCCAAGACAAGACTTTCTTCTTTTCTTTATACTCTGAGATCTGGGCTGACAGTACCTTTTTTTTTTTTTTTTTTTTTAATCAGTGCTGTCCACCTCATAACCTACAGCTACAACTGGTGTTTAGATAAAGGGGCTTAGACAGAGTTCATAACCTTGAGCACCATCAGTTTCCACAAGTCAAATACACCTTTTGCAAGTTCAGCTCAAAGAGTACTTTTTACCGGGCTTGCAATAACAGTTTTCTTAAAGTTCTTATTTTTTCAAGCCAAAAAGCAGCTAATTTCTGATCCAACTTGCACAACATATATTATCTATCGCTCCTGCAGTAACTTTGCCTCTGTCTTCAATGTGGATGACAGACCAAAGGGGTCTCAGAGCCCTAACCTGGAGGACCATGACTACAAGAATGATCAAATCCCAGCTGACCCTGGAATTGTGCAAGATCTGCCTGCTCCAGCTGGATCCCTAAAAATCTATGGGGCCTAATTGGATTCATCCAAGAATCCTTGAAGAGCTGGATGATGTCATCAAAAACCTCTCTTGATGATTTTTGTGGTGTCTTGGGAATCCAGAGAGTCCTTAGTTGACTGGAAGCATTCAGGAGGCAGATTTTAAAGGGCAAAAAGGAGGACCCTGAAACCTACAGGCCTCTCAGTTACACTTTGGTTCCTGGTAAAGTTATGAGGAGAGACCTCACTGCCATCTACAATTTCCTTGTGAGGGGAAAAGGAAGGGCACAGATCTCTTCTATCTGGTCACCAGTGACAGTACCCAAGGGAATGGCCTGAAGTTGTATCAGGAGAGGTTTAGGTTGGATATTAGGAAAAGATTCTTCCTCCAGAGGGTGTTTGGGCACTGAACAGACTCCCCAGGAAAGTGGTCACAGCACCAGCCTGGCAGAGTTCAAGTGTTTGCATGGTGTGACTCTTCGGGGCATTCTGTGCAGGGCCAAGAGTTGGACTTGATCCAACTCTTTCCTTGTGAGTCCTTTCCAGCTTGGGATATTCTGTGATTCTGTGATTCAACATCAAGCCCATAAGTTCTGCTGTAATTGAAGTGGTGGCACCAGTGAATTAAGAACTCTATAAAAACTAACCCTCTATTTATAGCACTGCAACCAGCTTTCTGGGAATGTGACCTTAGCTAATATTCCCTATACCACTTCCCCACCAATAAAATAGTGATAGTGATGAAAATCCAATATGTCACTAAAGACCAAAAGAAGGGCTACTCAAAACAATAGCAAGACATTACTACAGAATTATCTATATAACTTGAAGAAAGATATCAGGACTTCCAACTATGTGGCATGGCTTGAGTTTTTTCTTTCAGACCAAGAGTTGCAAAAAAGGAGGACAGATTTAGTGAGACTTGTAGTGATAACAATCACAAAGGCAGGATGAGAATTGGGATAAATTTGTTCATACTAAAAATTTATCATAAAGTGAAAAAAATGCACCAGTTAAGTACTAGAGTATCATGAAAGATCTCCACCTATATTGTTCCTAAGAGCATTTAGGTCCTAAAATGGGTATAATACTAATTTACTTAGTACAGAGTTGTCAAGCCTCAAACCAATCAACTACATCTGGCTTGACAAGCTGGTTAATCTGGACCAGCTCTTCCTGCTCTCTTTCCCAATGCTCCCACAATGATAGGAGGGGACTGCTCTGTAGTGCCAAACCAACTGGTCTGTCCAAACCAGCCAGACTATGAGGACCCACTGTCCTTCCCATTGTAGGGTGACATCTGGGAATTGGCTAAATTCATTGCTCAGAAAATGGCAGCTTTCCCCTAGACCTTTTCCTAGGGTTTCCCAGAGGTGCCAAAACGTCAGACAAACCAAGAAAAGTTCACATATTTTTAGAGTTATATTGCATAAATTCAAGTCTTCAGGATATGGCAACAAGAAGAGGGGATGAGGACTGTGTGCTTGTGCAGCCACCTATATGAAGATCAGGTGCTAGGGACCTGGTTCATAATCTATTTTATTATTGTGGTTTTCATTGCATTTATTTTTAATTAAAAGCAGCATACCCATTAGTACTAATAGGAGAACTTCTGCACTTAGTCCAGAAATGGTACAAATTATACCATTAACATATGCAAACCAATACCAGAAAGTTTGCAGGTCTCTGAACGCAGAGAGGAGACAAAGGAGTTTAAGCATATAAAAATAGGGTGGATGCAACCACCACTTAAAGCATGTTCTAGCCATTCAAGCAGCTTCAAAAAAAGATAATTGTATCAACATTTTTTGTTTAAATGGTATTTGTTCGCCTCAATATAAAATTTCCAGTGATGTGGGAGAAATATGCAGAAAATGAGCAGTTGCAGTCTTTGTGGTTTTAAGGAATTATCTAAGATTGCAAGGCTATGTGATAACATGTCCCCATGTAGGCAGCATGGAATATACAGCTAGGGTCAGCTTTTGTACCCATCCAGCTCCTTCTCAGCTTTTCTACTGGTTCACAAAGCATCTTTCATGCCCATGTTGAAGACTGCATTCTGTACATGGGTGACATTGTCACTGGAGCTCTCTGTTCACAATCCAGCCCCATCATCACCTCTTTTGCTACCTCACATGGTCAGAGGTCTGAGCTATTGCAGCACATCTAGTAAAATCAGTAAAAGGCTGAACAAAAGAAAGAGGTGTTCAATAACTCATTATTAGTCTGAACAGCTGCTTGGGGCTCTGAAGAAATGTAATTTCTAAGGATTGAATTTTCACATACATTCGTTTATGTAAGTCATACTAACTAGGCATGTCCCTGTCCTGTGAGACAGAAGGAGAGAATGAAAAGAATGATGAGTCAGTGAAGAGGTATTATGTTTTTTCTAAGAGGGTACCATTCAGAGTTCTTGACTATTATGTCTTTTGAAGTGCTGAGATCCCCAGATGCACATTCTTCCTTCATAGATTACATTCCCCTTGGAGCAATGAGTGTACAGCAGCTGTCTTCTTTCCATCAAAATGTACTGCACCAGACTTGCTAGATGGAGAATTTTGCTCTCTGATGCACTAAACCCTTTCAGTGCTATGAAAGGATCAACCATGCTGGCGTGGATACTCCCATTCAGGGCAGTAAAGGGCACAGAACTGAGGATTACAGCTTTGTTCACACTACTGCAAGAGTAGTTGGTTTCAATCCCTTGTGGTCTCATGAGTAAAAATTATGGCTACTTCTCCCTTGCCTATTTATCCTATAATCCACCAAGCAGATGTGCTAAGCAATTCAGAGAAAACTGCTTTGCAAAATACAAAAGCTGTGTCATGCTAAAATCCTCCTTGATGAGTTTAGCATTTGTACAGTCCCCAACACTTTAATTTTTAAGGTCTTTAGTATTTCTAGATTTATTTGTCACATTGGGTGCCTCAACGCACATATTTGGAACAAGGACATTCCCATCTCAATTTCCCCCCTGTCTTCCCATGTTCATGTTGTATGATCCCTGTAAATGCTAGGCAAAACCACATGCCTATCATTCTCAGGGCATCCTATGGAATGTTCCCCCAAAGGGAGACAGTTGCATCCTTTGTGAAAATGTGAAAACAGCAGCAGAGGGAGTAGGTGTCAGGAGAGCTTTCTCAGCCAAAACCTTTCCCAAGGCTCCTGCTGAGGCAGGGAGGTTCTGCAGCACTTCCAGCACAGCCAGAATCACACCACACTGCTGACTCAGGGCTGGGACTCTTCCCCAGCAACCTCTCACCTGGCTGATGCAATCACACTGTGCTTTCAAATCACTTCAACCACCTGCCTTTCACCTGGAGATGCATGCAGCATGGAGCGTGCACTATGACTGCCTTGGGTAATTTTATTCCAGCTTGTGAAATGCTGGCTATTGTGCAATGATAAATCCACTCTAAGCCTCATTATCTCACTTCTTAAAGAAGTGAAAGCATGTCTGCAAGCATATCTGAATCACACTGCCAAAATGAAGACTGTTTTGAATAGAGCTAAGTTATATCCCTGGAAAATCACACCCCACCCTCCTCAAGTATATTGTCTGCTGACCTGTTTTTAAATGTGGTTATAGTCTCATTTCATAAGCCTAGCAATTTCCCTTTATACCAAGGAAATTTTAAGGAGGCTTTGAAAGCAGTAACTTCATCATAACATTGTCATCATAAATATGGTCACAATGCAAGGTGAAATCTTTAGTTACCATTTTCTCAAAAGATCAAGTAAAAAATATCAAGACAAATATCAACAAATCAAGAAAGAAAAAGATTAAGTAGAAAAAAAAAGTGACATACAAACTTTTCAGTGTCATCAAAATGCCTTGAGATTTGTCACTCCTTCTTTCTTTTGGGCCCCCTGATCTCTTCTGTTACCTCTTCTATACCTCCCTGCTTGTTTTTGCTGCTTATGGAGAATATGAGTCAGAGCATACAGACAGACCTTTGGGTTTTTTTAAAACAACACTTTAAAACATTAAAAGTTGCAATGTTTCACTAGGAAGATGAAAGCAAATTTAACATAACACCTTCCTGGCAAAGAGCTGAAGTATCAAATGCAAAGTGGAGCATCACTCTGGTTTTAACTTCAAGGTTGTATCCTGTTCTGATGTCAAATATTTTCCACTCTTGGTACCTGCTGGATTCCTTGTTGCTGGATTCAGCTATTTTGTGGGACAGTTCTTTGGGTCCCCTCCTTCTGAGGGCTTCAGTCTGTGCTTGGCTCTATAGACATCTTGCTCTAATATCACTCTTGCAGGACTGTACTTCTGGGTGTCATTGCGCTGTGTCATATATATTCCCATTTAAATTATGGATTTTTCACAGTTCAAATTCTTCCTGTTCAGCTTCACCAAAGTAGCAGTAGATGAAAGCAGTGGGATTTGTCCTAGACATTCATTTTGAGGGCACAAAGATAGAAGGCATAGAGTGGGTCTGAAGAAAAAAACCCAGCGGATGCTTCAAGCCAAGACAGAGATTACCATCTCAATTCTCCTCTACAGAGGCCACTGAAATGAACAGGACACATTTAGGAATGAGGTTGCCAGAATTAACAGCCACCACAGAGCCTCAGCACAAGCTACTGTGCAAACACTTGTTACATAGAGTCAATCTAGAACAGACTGTAGAAAACCATTATTATTACTATTTCAAACTTACTATTATTATTATTATTATTATTATTATTATTATTATTATTATTATTATTATTATTATTATTATTATAATAAAACTTACTTTCAAACTTACAATTGTTCCAGCTGCACATAGTTCTCCTTCTACAATTACAGTATCTACAATGCTTACAAAGGATATTCTCTAGATCTGCAGGTCAGAGAGCTGTTTAGATGTTGCACAGTGAGTCCATCCCAAAGACAATAACTTTTACCCCATCCCAATGGGCAAAAAGGAAGTACAATGGATCTGCCAGAGGATAGGAGGAAGCTTACTGATGGGAGAGGAAAAAAGAAGTGAGGAGAACTTAATCAGAGTGAGAATGCTCATCTGCCCCAGCAGGCATCAGTTCCTTATTCTGGTGAGGGATTTGGCCTTTGGCCCATGTTTGTGGGGCCTTTGTAAGTGCCAGAGTTCAATTAGTCATTCTAAAAATACCTATATAAAAAGGAAATTTTTGGCATCGCATTCTGATACTAGATGTCCCTACAGCAGAACAGTGTCACCAGTGACCTGGTGAGCCATGTTTTGAGGGACAGTCACCTGCCCTGGCAGCTCCCCAGCTCACTGTGCACTCAGTGCCACACTGCCACAGCCCCATGGGCCTGCCAAGGAGCAGACTTTCAGACTTATAACTACAGAAATCCAGTCCAGTTTTCACTGGCATAGCAGAAGATATGCCATTTCAATGGAGCTTATGTTTGACTCACTCCGTTATTTTAGGATTTTTGGTCCAGATTTGCTAAAAAAAAAAAAAAACATGTGCGAAACATTGGGAAGTTATTTTATTATACTTCCCATAAAACAGCCAACACAAAAGAAATACTTGCATGAGTAATTCTTTTGTTTGTTTGTCTGAAAGTCCAAATTCAAGGCATTTGAAAATAGAAAGATGAATGTTTTTGAAAAGCAATAATCATTCCCCTCACGAAAACAGAAGCATGGAATGGAAATGTATAAGCAAGCACAGGAGTTACTGGTGCTCCAGTTACATTCCAGTAAAAGCTAGGCAGATTTGTTGGTGTGCACATGTGTAAAATGAAACTTCAAGAGAGCATGCATTTTCCTTTTAGATAAATTTATTACCTTCCAGTAGCATGTATTATTACTGAAGAAAAACTGATTATGGAAGAAATAAATATACTTTGCTGGTAGATTTCTCTCTGATCCACAGTGAACACACTACATGCACATCTGGTTTTCCTCTCTCAAAAAAAAAAAATCAACATTCTTGAGAAAAAACCCCAGTGTTGCTTTATCCACAAGAACATACATGAAGCCTGCATGAGATGTTTAT
>NW_005054423.1:80742-104237 GCF_000277835.1 Geospiza fortis
GGCATCAGTTCTAACGTTCCTTCCAAGTACATGTATAATACATGTGCAAGCTACTCATCAGCAAGTCTGTTTTAGAAATAAACTATCTTAGACAGTATGCCAGTGCCTAGAGCTATGTCTCCAGCCCATTTGGATATGAATGAAAGGGATGAGGAAAAAAATGCTTGATTGACATTAAACTTTAGAAATAAAAGATTGAAAAAAAGAAAGCATCTCTCTCAGTGGAGGTAAAAATCTACTATTTTGTCACCTAAATTAACATCTGAGTTGCCATCAGCAATCCATTTACTTGTATTACATGTAACCAATTTTATTCAGGAAAAAATTAAAAGGTTTTTTTAAAGTTAAAAAATACTTATTCTTTATATAATCTAATGATATCATTGCAATTTTTCATTTGGAAATGATATCTTGACATAAGACTGAGAAAATTGTGTAATGGGTGTCTAGCTGTGCTCTGGATGTATAAATCCCCTCATGTTCTGCAGATATCTCCCTGGTACAGTTTGTAGAGCCTGTGCTGCTGTTTAGCTGGCCAGTGAATAAGGGCCTGCTTTATGGTGAGATGGAACACCAGTCTCCACTGGCTGTGCTGACTTGAGGCTCATTTCAGCTGCCTAAAACTGGAATCCAGTGCCACCACAGGCGCCTTGGGTGTCTGGACTCCAGCTGCCTCCAGCAGTCCACAGAACTTCAGCATTTTCTCTGAAATTTTCCAAAATTTTTATTCATTCATGTCAAAATTGAGTTACCAAAAAGTAAAATTGTCCACTCAATGTCCTAGGGAAATTGCCTTCAAGAGTATCTAAATGCTCCATACAAAGCAGTAGAAGGTCCAATCCAACAATCTTTCCAGAACTTTACTGTAAATTTGGAATGCATTTTAAATACATTTCAATGATCCATTTTCACTTGCTGAAAATTTCCAAGCTTTTTCTCAAAGCTATTACAAAGTAAGTATTTAACTACTGCCTATGATATCCATTCCTCTGCCATCACACAAACACCTTTTTTGTTTTCTACCCTGATATCCAGTATTATAGCAAGGGATGCTGTGGAAACATTGCAAGAGCCACACAGCTCAGTTTACAATCACATCCATTTAAACCTGCCACTGATTTTAATAGGCACCAAACAGCTTTCAGCCAGTTCTGTAGTCCTGAGATGTGTCTGATCAGTCACTCTCACTTTCACCATCAGAGAGTTTACGGGCGGTTGCAGATGGCTAACTACCCAGAAACATGCTCCTTATCAAGGCAGAGCTTCTTCTTACATAAGAGTTAACCAAAAGATTGAATTAAAAGATTTTGTTAAAAGATATGGCTGAATAGGCCAGGTGTTAAACTGGAAGACAACAGCAGCTTGGAAAGACTTTGGAAATTTTTAATAACTTCCATGTTTTGGCTGGAGAACAAATACAGAATAAATACTTTTGGAAATAAGTTGTATAATTGCAAGTGGTTCTACTCTTTGTTTTGATTTCTTTGGGAAAAAGAAGTTTTGTCAAATAACCATGTGGATAATTCAGAACACAACTCCACGAAGAACTTGACCTTGCTGGAGGGAGAAGGCAGGGCTGGCTTCTCTAGTATTGAGGACACAGGAGGCAGAGTGGATGTCCTGGACCCCTGGAGCCAGAGGATCATGTCTTTGGACACAGGAGTGAGTGCAAGGCCTTGATCCAGTGCAGCTGCTTGGAGCCGGAGCCGTGGGTGCCACCAGGCCTGCAGCAGGTCCCAGTGCCCGTCCCCCTCCCACTCCAGGTGTGCCAGCCTGTGGCAGTGCCTGTGGTCAGACTGGACACCCAGGCAGTGCCAGGCCCCCAGAGCTCTCCTGCTGTGGACCATCAGTCAGAGACACCTCGGGCACCCACTGGCACAGTGAAGGCACCGCTGTCTGGAAATCAGCTAAAATGCAAAGAGCATTTGTTGGGGCTGCTGGACCAAGAGGGAGGTTTCCAGACTTTTCATGGCTACTCAGTGGAGCTTGTGCAATGACAATTATTGCTCCAGGCTCTAGAGACCATCCAGCAGTGAGTGAGGGGCTCTTGACCCTCCTGCTGTTCCTTATTTGCAGGCCAGCATGCTATCAAGAGAAAACAGGAGCCTGAAAATGCCTAAGCAGGAATTTTGGATGGTTTGACTCCATGCAGTCCTTCTGAGCTGGAACTGACCCAGGCCCAGCTGCTTTCCCATGGGCCCCTCGAGGGCTGAGGTCCAGCATCCATATCCAGCACCCAGCAGCTACACTGAGCCCTGCTGCTCTCTGCTCTGGGTGCAGCCATCTCCATCCACAGGGCTGCTGATTCCCCATGCCCAGCCATGTCCCCAAGTGCCAGCTTCCAGGAATAGTCAGTTCCCTGTTCAGCACCCATGTAGGCTTCATGCCTTTCCCTTCTCAGATGGGAAATGCCTGTGTGGCACTGCAGCAAGGAGGGACATGGTGGAAATGGTGCCTCCTGTTTAGCAGCTCTGCCACAGAAAGTTTCCACAGAAAGCTACATGTTTCTGTCAGGCATGGACTTGAGCACCAGCATGTGTCCCACAGGTCAAACTGCTTCATGGCAGTCTCTCAAGAAAGAGCTTGTTCCCACAAAGGGTCTCCACAGCATCTCCTAATTGTGGCAAGAAAGAACCTGCTCTCCTCTTTCTTCCTTGACTAGACACACATAACTAGGTACTCATCACTTCAATTATGGATATTTAATTTACTTTCTACAACAGGACAAGGTTAAAAAATCTGAGTAAAAGAAAAAAATGTTTTTCCACTGTATGGGCAGGAGAAAAAGGAGCTAAACTCAAATAGCCTTTTTCAAGGACAACTCTCAGTTTGAATGAGTTCAACAAAAGTGCATCTCCAGAGGGACAAAATGTTTCTTTCTGGACAGTAATTGTCTTTTATTTAAAATAAAGACTGAGATTCTGGCATTACCATAAATTTTGACAAAAAAAAAACTCCAAACAAAACAACTAAATAAGCCCAAGTGGCTTTACTTTTGTTGCAATCACAGGAAATAAGTCACAGATTTGCTTGTAGAAAGGAATTGGAAAATTAATGCTATTTCTATTTCTTAGAGAGAAATAGAGATCTGGTTGAAATTGCAGCCTCATTCAAGTTTTACCTGCCTGTGCCATAAAATGCAATGTTGATGAAAAAATCCAAAGGATTGATTTCTGAGGCTTGGAAGTATTTTTGTGAAGGAGGTAAATTTTCATTTTCATATAATCAAATTCCTCATTTTCTAACTTTCACAGGCCAATTAAAAATGAAGTGTTGTTTGAATTCAAAATATTGAATTAATTTTACGCAGAAGAATGAGTGTCATGGGAAAACAGAGTGAGCATTATAATTTTTCTAATAAGAAATTATATATAAAAATCTTCCTGGATATAACTACTTCAAAAAGTAAAAAATCAACAAACCATATTTATTGGAAAAGCTGAGCAAAGCTATCCCTATCTTCAAAGAGGGCAAGGTGGAGGACCTGGGAAGCCTAAGACGCTGACCAGTCAGCCACACTGCCATCCCTGCAAAGGAGATGGAACAGGATATTCTGGAGGTCATCAACAAGCATAGGGATGAAAAGAAGGTCACCAGAAGCAGTTAGCATGGATTCACCAAGGGGAAATCATGCTTGACCAATCTGATGGCCTTCTACAACAGCAGGATAGATAGACAAGGGGGAGCAGTGGATGTTGTCTCCTTCAACTTCAGCGAAGTTTTGACACTGTCTCCCATAACATCCTTCTAGGTAAGCTCAGGAAATGTGGGTCAGATGAATGGACAGTGATGTGGATCAAGAACTGGCTGAATGGCAGAGCTCAGAGTGTCATGATCAGCAAGGCAGAATCCACTTGGAGGTCTGTAGTCAGTGGTGTTCCTCAGGGATCTATACAGGGCCCAGCCTTATCCAACCTGCTTATCAATGACCTGGACAAAGGTATAGAAGGTACCCTCAGCAGTTTTGCTGATGATATGAAGCTGGGGGAGTGCCTGATACACCTGGAGGCTGTGCTGACATTCAGCAGAACCTTGACACCCTGGAGAATTGGGCAGAAGGAAACTTAATGAGGCTCAGCAAGGGCAGGTGTTTGGTAGTGCACCAGGAGAGGAATGGCCCCAGGAGCCAGCACAGGCTGGGGGCTCACCTACCAGAGAGCAGCTCTGGGCAGAAGGGCCTGAGAGGCTTGGATGACAAGTTGGCCATGAGCTGGCAGTGAATCCTTGTGGCCAGGAGGGCCAGTGGGATCCTGGGCTGGCTCAGGATGAGTGTGGCCAGCAGGCCAAGGGAGGTGACCTGCTCAGCCCTAGGGAGGCCACATCTGCAGTGCTGTGGCCACTTCTGGGCTCCTCAGCACAAGGAAGACAAGGAGCTGCTGGAGAGGGTCTGCCAGAGGCCCCAGGGGTGATGAGGGGTCTGGAGCTTCTCTTATGAGGAGAGACCGTGGGAGCTGGGCCTGTTTAGTCTGGAGAAAAATGAGAGGAATCTCATTGATACATATAAATACCTCAAAGGTGGGTGTCAGGAGGATGGTGCCAGACTGTTTTCAGTGGTGTCCAGCAAAAGAATGAGGAGCAATAAATTAAAACAAAATAAATTTCACCTCCTTTCACTTTACATTGAGGGTGGGACAGCACTGGAACAGGCTGTCCTGGGAGGTTGTGGAGCCTCTCTCTCTGAGGATATTAAAAACCCAGAAACCCACCTGGACACACTCTTATGTCACCTGATCTAGGTAACCTTGCCTTGGCAGGGCATTTGGACTGGATGTCCAGAGGTTCCTTCAAATCCTAACAGTTCTGTGAGTCTGTGAAGTTACTTCTAGTCTTACAGCCTCAGTTTAAAAGTTAAACTGGCACAGGCCAGTTGTGGGGAAAAGTAACAGATAGCAACTCTTCTTTTGTCCCTAAGATGACATTCTTCATTTTGACTCCTTTTTATATTACGAATGAGACCAAAAAAAATTCATCACTATGTTTGGTGCTGATTCAGAAAACTGGCAATAACCTGAAGGCTTCAAGTATGGACAGCAAATTTGAGAAGTGATTGGGAAAGGAACACAGACAGTTTTACCCACTTCTGTACACAGAGGATCCACTGCTGGGGCTGTATAATTTTTCCATATCACCTTTAAGATAAATTTTGTCTTTGTTATGGAAGGCAATGTGTTAAGGAATATGCACTTTCTGACTGGAAGAAATCTCTCCTGCCCAATTTTTGTGGAATTTGTGGAGGAAGATGAAAGTCATTAGGAACAAGAGAAGCATTCAGCAAGGCAAAATTGGAGTTTGAAGAAACCTACTGAATGTTTTACATGTGACACACCTACATTATAAATGACATTTTTCCTTCACAGAGGAACACACAATTCAGTAATTCAGCCCCCTCCACCATAAGGCATTAGAAGCCAGCACTGCTTGTCCATTCATCCAAAAGTGCACATTCTCAGAAACTGGGAACTGAGTAGTTTCTAGTGGGCTGTCTGGATGATAATAGTAAGCTGTTTCCTTTTGAGCCCACTTAATGGCAATTAGTACAGCTTTGGGAATGGTGATAATCATTTATTTATACCATGCTCCAGTGAAAAAAGAGCTCTTAATAGTATTTACCAGAGAGCAATAGCTGCAATAAGCAGGTCACCTGGGGACAGCTACACCTCTTGCACAGACCCTGACTACAAAATGCCATTGAGCTTTATTTTGCCTAGAAGAACATTGAGCAGACTATACTTGAAAATCTCTAGTGGCATATCACTTCCACAATAATTAACTACCAAACATCCATTCCTCTTTGGATAAAACGTTCTCTGCAGGAAATAGTGAGAAGCTCTTGCTTCTGGGTTGGGCCCTTGCCTAGGCAATACAACTGAAGATGTTTCTTTGATACAGCATTGTACCTGCTGCCCAGCATAAAAACAAATCATTCTGGGTGTATTCAAATGGAGTCACCACCTTGGACTTTTCAAGACCCTGCTAAAACAAATCTATGGCTGACTTGACACCAGAAATGTGGTACCACTTGACAGTGGTAGTCCTACTTCAAACAGCAGGTTGGACTTAATGACCTCCAGAAGGGCATCCACTGCTGATATGAAACTATGAGATGTGTATAAACGCTTTAGATAGTTAGAGCATTATAGTTTCGCATTTGAATTGGAATTGTTTTGCAACTGAACCAAGAGCCCTGTATTTAATAAAGTTGGTGCTAGCCCAACAGCGTGTTCAGGACTCGTGATCATATACAGTGTTGCACATCATACTTTTGTAGCTTGCCTATGCATTCCATGGATTGCAGAGGTCTTTTGATTTCAAAATAGTAAAATGAAACATCAACAACTTAATATGGTTCCTCCCATGCAAGAAGGATGTAATTAACTTCAGTCACTGGCCTGACCTGAAAACAGGGGATCATGGCATCACAGGAGCTCCTGGCAGCGGGTAGAGACTGGAGGAAGAACTCCTAATATCTTGCAAACAGCACAGAAGAGAGCAAAATAAGTTCTAAATATAGGTTAACTAGCCTTCTTGATTCCATGGGATGAAAATGCTTTGAATTCTAAGTATTGCAATACCTCCACTATGTTTTGATTATTGAGGTATCATTTGAAGTGCTAACAATGGCATTTCCATTTCATTCCTGATCAGGAAGGAAAGGGAAAAATGGTAAAGTCAAGATCCTTTCACACTGGGCACTTTCAGGGTAATTTTGGTTTGGGCCTTGTTCCCCGTTTTATCAGCAGTACCTGGAAGCAGTACTGAGCAAGGGAAATTTCCCTTCCAGGAAAGCCGAAGGGAAAAACTGTAAATATAAAAACTTCCTTGTTTTTCATATCTAAATCTTCAGACAAAAAAGCAGACCATGTCTGTTTCTGCACGTGCCACATTAGTATTTCGGTTAGTATAGGGGCAAAAAATATCATTTAAGGTGGGGCTAATGAAGGTGGGGGAGGATTGTGTATTTTAAATAAAATTACTGGGAGGAAGTGATTAGCATTGTTTTTTAAACAAATTACTAAGTTGTTCTCCTTCTTACAGTCTTTTCCCTCAACTACTTCTATGACTCCATTTTTTTAATGCTAAGCATCCAGTAAATGCCCATGAGGTAGAGAAGTATTATAATTATGCCTCTCAGAGGATAAAAGCACATGTTAAAATACACTTAAGCACATGGCTTTGAATGTCTGTGTGTAAATAATTCCATTTGCTGAAAGTAATACAGAAGATTAGTGTCAGTGTCTTCTAGTCTTGCTCACTAATCACTTTATAGCATTCTTCTCATTTATTGCTCAGCGAAAGGACATAATTACATGACCCTCAATAGTTAAAAGCACTTGCTCATTTGTCTGTATGCTGAGTTGTTCTATTTATAGCCATTTTTGTGCAATTTACTTGCAATAGGAAATATGCTAGCAATGCATTGAGAAATCAAAATCTGACCTTGACTTGGCTCTTTTTCATTGTGTGAGTCTGCTCTAAAAGCCAGTGGGAAATCTGCGCACAAACTTTGCATTGTATCATTCCCCAAGGCAAAGACCAAGAGTGCTCCAGATTGTAACCCTGCAAAATTTAGGACACAGACTAAATATTTCTCAATTTGCACAGAATTTGAGTGACCTATCATTTATATTCTCTTTATACCAGTTTATATTACCTATTTCCAGCAGGCTCAAGCATTTGCCTGTGTGACATTTCCCTGACTGGCCTTTGTTACTAAAATATCCTTTAGTTTTCTAACTAGAGTATAATTTTCATTCTTGATTGCAAATATTGAGTTACATTTTTTCAAATCAAGTCTTAAAAAAAATCTCACTTAACAACTGTCTTCAGAGGAAATATTTCATTTTAACGTTAATGTAGTCCATTTACTTAATTTATATACTCATCAATCAGCCATTCTTTGAGTCTCTTTAAGTTATGTTTCCATGTACCTGTGCATACTATCTTTTTTTTCTGAGTATTTTTTTTTTTGTATTTCATTCTTGCTCATATTCCAAAACAGATTTTACTTCTTACTTTTTCCACACACACCAAGGCAAGAGCCACCACATCTGTGCCATGTCAAGCTCTCATAAGAACAGACATGCTTCCAAAACCTCTATTCTGGAGGTGCCAGCTGAACCTAAATTTGACCCTGGTGTCTTATCAACATCTGATAACCCTCTGTGTTATATCTTGTCTAGATCGTGCATTACCTTCACAGTCTGCCTCTGATACACGGGCATAATATCTCTTGTGTGATGTTTCAGCATGAAAGACAGCACAGCCTCCCTACTCACTTAGGCCTGAAGAGACTCTGGGATGTCATCACTCAACCCCTACCCAAAATAGGGGCAGCTCTGTCTTCAGACCAGGCAGCTGAGGGCCTTGATCCGTCTTGAGAGATCAAAATCTCCAGGCTCAGAGATCTCAGAGTTCTCACAGAAATTTCTTACACTGCATGGCTGTTCTCAGAAGGGAAACATTTTTCTTTTTATCCAGTTAGACACTGCCCTATTTCAGATTATGATAATTGCATTTCATCATCCTACCATGCAAGTTAGTATTGAGATTGACTCCCTTTTGTAAGTAATCTCAAAAATATTGTAAGGGAGCACTTAGGTGCACTTCTCCAGTCTAAACATGCTTCAGTGGGTTATGAAGTGCTGTAGTTGTAGGATTCAACTCACTTTTAAAACTCATCCTCTAAAACTTGGGTATCTCAGATAGGTCTTGTCTTCACCTCACCAGTGAAGGAAGGAGATATACTTGGGGGAATATCCTCTTACAAAATAGGTGTGCAAGGGAGATAGGATGAACTTGTCTGCAAATGTTGGAGATTTACTGCTGATAAGGCAAAGAGACTTAGCTAAAAGCAGCGGACTATCCAAATGGCAGGCTTCAGGAGCAATAAACCGTGCCAGTAGGCACACAGACTCTCCTCTGGTCTTTGACTGCTGTGTTTGTGTGGCACTGGCCAAGAAATGGCACCTCTTCATTCTTTGTTTCCTCTCTCTTAGAAGAAGAGAGTGATGACTGATTTCAGCATTTTGCCAAGTGGCTTGATTTTCACGTGCAAGAAGTTCCATGTGAACAGAAATGGCACTGGTCCAGGGTGAAGCCAAAGGAGAGTGAATTACTGGGCAGAAATCATAATCCTTTTAAGTGGCACACCCCAGTGGTAGCAAAATGTAACATTCTCCTTTTTTTCAATTATTGTTTCTGGTTGGCAAATAGAAGAAATACCCTTAAAAAGGCCAGGCCCCCATGTGGAGATAGACATAGATTTCTGCCTGGAAAATGCCTGTTCTTCACAGAACACTGGGCAACAAAAGTCTTTCGTTGCTACAAAGGTACCTCCCTAATCTTATCTTTGTCATTGCACCTATTAAGGTTCAGGACACACCTTCACTTAAACACAAGTAAAGTTCAAAATCTTTCTGAATCAATCTGATAACTTACTTAAGTGTTGTAAGAAAATGATTCAACACTGCAATTAACTCTTGCCATTATTGATTGTGTTTGTTTACATGGAAGGTTATTAACAAAATATTACCTGGAACTGAACTCTACCTTTAAGCACAGTTTAGATTATTGCAGCAATATGCCAAACATAATGTCATAAAGGTGCAGCAGGTGGCTACTTAATTACAGTTCATAATATTCAGCATTCATCCTAAATAGTGCATTTAGAACCAAATTAGCTGTCTTGAATGAATGATTAATTTGACTGATAGTGAACTCTATGGCATAACTAGTGAGCATTATGCAGCTTTAATAAGAAATAACTCACAGTTACATGATGATGTCAATCATTATCATTGAAATACTATTTTAGAAAAGGGGTGAATGGTCTTTGCTTCTTTCAGGGTGATGCATTCTATTCCAGGAGCTGAGGAGTACTTTTCAGTGCCTAAATTCACCATCTGATATAGCCCAAAGCCATTATGCCATCTTGCCATCTTAAAACAACAGTATAACAGACCACTCCAGATTTGTAATACTGTCTGTCTGTCTGTCTGTTTGGATGCCATGCAGTAATGCCACACTTGATCAAGCCCCTAATTGCATGCAATATTTTAAATTACTGTGTATCAAAGTGTTCCAATTTTGAGGAAAATATTTTTTTAAATATGGAAAAAGGAGGAAAGATGTAATTCTGAGTCTGCTCAGAACAGATCCATGGAAGCATCAAAACTTTTCATCAAGACTGTTTTGCACACATCTCCCTTTATGCTATCTAACCAGTTAAAAATGCTAGAATAAATTATTCCAGTGATGTGGCAGATAACAGGATACAGAGCCATTGGCATGCAGTTTACAGAGAATTTTTGAAATTGATGGAAAGGGTCTTACAGGAATTTGAGAGGTAAGAAACACAGGGAATCCAGTCCCTACTGCAGTGCCTTCAGAATCCTGCTGCAAGATATAGCGTGATCTTGAGGATTATAACACCAGAAGCAGGATTTTCATTAGACTAATATTCATTCATACTCCTTTTGACAAGGACTCTTCCTTTTCTCATCATCTGTGCTCATCTCCTTCCACTCCTGTACCTTGCTGCAGCTCCAGACCTAACTGATGTAAGCAGGTGTCACTGGGAAGCTGCAAAGGCTTGTGCCTTCCACAGGACTCAGCTGAATTGAGGCCCTAGATGGAAAGATTCGGGCTTCCCTCCACTTACATAGAAAATATTCTCTTGTGCTGCTTGTTCAGTGCACACTATAATGGTGCACTGAGCCACGCCTCCAAAAGCACCAAAAGGACAGGCAGTGCATCTGTAGGTGGATGTACTGCGTGCTGAGGGAGTGCTGGAGGCTTGGTTTTAGGTAGAAAAGTACATTTAGAAATGAAAACACCTATAATTAAAATAAGTAAATAAGTAAGTAAACAAACAAATAAATAAATAAATAAAAGGTGGGTTAAGAGGGTTAAGGCTTTGTGACATTTGAAACAACTGAAATATCCTCTTCAGAACAGATCAGTGTCTTGGGGTCTCACAGAGTCAACTCGTGGTGTCCTGCGGTTCCCACTGGGAAACTTGAGGATCTATCCTCTCATCTAGTGTAAAATTCAAACTGCTAGGCAAGAATGATTGGTTAGTTTATAAACAGACAGGTTGGAAGTAGCAAGGGGGTGAAAGAAAAGAAAGATATGTCTCGTTATTGGCATGTAAAACTCAGATTTAGTTGGAAAATTATCTAAATACAAGCAAAGGATTGTTCTGTACCTTAACCGTAAGCTTTTTCAGGGTGGAGCTCTTTCTTTATTCTACTTCCATACACCCTGTTTCACCAGCATATTTCCTTGTGTTATACACAGTCTGCTGATCTTTTGGATCATGTCCAACTTTTTAGTTTCCTCTGGTTAGCTGAGTTAAGACCCTTCCACAACAGGTATATCTCCCTTGAATGCTAAATTGTTTGCTATGAAACAACACGGATCTGCTCTGTAAGCACCAGCTTGAAGTATCTGACTTTTTAATTACATCCAGCAGCCCCCACATGCATGTCAGGTCTATATCAAATTTCTTGACCCCTTGATTAGGGAATTTCAAGATGTCTGGACTACTAATTTAGAGGATTTTATGGTTTAGTTGTGAGTACTTGTGACACCTAGTGGTCCTGGCAGAAAAATGCAAATATTCTAGGGGAAGAGGAAGTAGGGGGTGGGTCAGTGAAAGGATGAAGGGATTCAATATCCTACTGGAAGATAGTTACTGCAGTAATCTAAGAAAACACCCAGCTGAACAAATTCTGTCCCTGAGGATGAGGCACACCTGTCTGAGGCAACCACCCTTTGCAGCCCATCATGTAAACAATGGAAAAATTCAGCTGTATGAAACACTTCTGAGGTGGGGTTGCACTGGGTGGTTATAGATGTTTGGGTAAGGTGGTCAGGCAATTACCCAAGTCCTTTTCATGAAGCAGGAGGTGAGCACGGGAGCTGTGAGTGATGGCATCAACCTGGAACCAAAAGAACACCTGGCGTAGAGCAAAACTACCAAAGAAAGCCAAGGAAAGTGTTGTTCTCAGTTCATTTCTGTCTCTTTACAAAATCATCCTTTAAATGTGACACTCAACAATGTTCCATCATCTAAGATACTCTGTATATTCTACAGAAAAATGTGGGTGTTTCCCAAGGTGTGAACTTAGTAGGACTCAGAGCTTAGATGGACTGTGAAGAGGTCTGTGTCAATAGCTTAACAAAACCCCCTGAATTTATGAACTTTGCAAAGTGACCAGATGAAGAGCATAGACCCATGTGATGCACAGAAGTGAGCTGGGTGTCATGGTCAGATGCAGGGACAGCACAGCACAGACTGTGCTGGCTCACTGGGGGCTGGCACCTAGAGAGGCATAACCTGCTTGCTGCTGCAGGACAAAGCTCTTCAACAGCTACCCAAGCTGCTGACCCAAGGGGACCAAATCTCCAGAACCTCCTGTGCTGGAGATTCCTAGAAGAAATCTGCTTTTGATGGTAGAGACAACATCCAGTGGCTTTTAGAAGTCTCTAAAAGAAGTCAAAACAATGAAGTCCAGCAAAACACAAAACTCCTCAGAGACAGGTATTCACAGTTACTTAATGACAGTGCCTATTTCTGTGCCACTGTCTGCTAACACAAAACACCCATCTAAAGGTCTTTAATAGGGATAACAAAACCAAAACCAACTGACTTCACAACTGAACAATTTTTGCACAGCTAGACAACAGATCTACTGAAGCACACCTTGCAAGCATGCCGTTCCAGGCATATACAGTTTGTATGTACTTAGTGTGACTCATGAATTGGAGCACGTTGTGTGATTCACTCAGCTCCTGTGAGGTTTGTGGGATGAGGGGTAGGCTCTGTAGCTCCTACTGTGTCATGGCTTCTAGTGCTAGGGTGTACCATGTATATCCCTGGAAAACAACAAAGTGTATTCATTGTGGGCTTGGCAGTTTGCTCCCCAGACTGCCACCTGGCATTTCCAGGCCATGTCTGCCCTTTGTCACTGCCATGAGGAGCAAAGCACCCCAGCTCAGCCCTCCATTTGGGGTTTGGTAACATGAGTCTGACTCCACAGTGTGCCACAGCTGTTGTAGCTCCTACAGCTCCTAATAGATGCTATTGCTAGGTTTGGCTATAAAGGAATAAAACTCAATTGCAGTAACTGCACTGTTTAAGTGTCTAGAAGAAATACATGAACAAAAGATCTTACATCAGTCCTCAGGCTGTTCTCAGACTTTGCAAATGATAATTTTGCTTGGACTGCTTAGTTGTAGGTGCTTTTCTAAGAGAACTTTTTAGGCGTTCCTTTGTAGATCACGCTAAGAGAAATTATTGTGTTTTCCTAGCAAATTCTTCTCATATGGAGAAAGTAATACATCAGATGGTAAAAGTGAAGCTCTTCAGGATTTTCTAAGGGACCATCTGTTTCTTCATCCCATCCTAAACAACATAACCGCAGTTAAAAATGGAAACTGGATTAATTCATTCCGCTCAGCACCACACTCCTATTTTCCCATGTGAATCCTGAGACTTGCAGGGCAGCCAAGAAATGATGAGCCCCTGGGTCAGCAGAGGAGCAGAGTCACTGTGCAGAGCACAGCACCACCAGCGACAGGGGCAGCCTCAGCAGGCTGCTGTGGCACATCCCAGCTCTGAATGGACTCTGCATTACGTAAACCCAAAGTAAACAGAACCTGGAGAAACAATCAGTTTGGTAGTAGGACCTTATGAGTTCCTACTCATTGTCAACAATGCAAATAGCAGAACACCAGACAGAGCTGTCCTGCATGCACAGGCAGAGCCTGTAAGAAAGGCAGAAGCAAAACCATGGAGCGAAAAATCTTGAGGGGAAGTTGCCAAGAAAGCTTTTGTCTAACTGTGAAGAATGATTAGAAGAAAAATACCTTAATCAGTATGTTGGCACCCACATTATGAAATAGTCCTCTGTTTCGTAAGTTATGTTGCAGGGTTGAACTCTGCAATGAGGGGGACCTATCTTTTTCCTTAGTAATATTTGAATAATATTATGGAAGAATGTGGGATCTCCATTCGTGGAGTGTTTTAAGAATACCTCGGCTGTTACTTCTCAGGGACAACATAGACATCATTGATTCAGGTTTCTGGTAGAAGAAGGAATGAAATGATTTGTGAAAGATCCTTCCTTCTGCTTTTTATTATTTTTTCTATAATACACTTATTTGAGATATAAGTGGAATAGTAATGAAGAACAGTGCTCTTCCTTGCAACCTCAAATGTCTTGTAAAAGAAAAGGAAAATAGGGCAGAGGAGGGCAGGGCAGGGCAGGGCAGGATTTCCTTCTGCACGGGACCCTGGCCGTTTGTCATGCAAGTGGTGCAGATGACCAGCGAGGAGCTGTGGGAAATTCATCATCATAATGAATGGCCACGAGTGCAGCTCCTTCCCATAACATGTTATCATTGCAGTAATTAACTGCCTGCTTGTTCAGTTGTGCTCCAGAGTTGTTGCACAGAATCCATCACAGTTTCCAGGGGTAACAGCACATTTAACACATCCTCAGCCATGGAAAGGAAGGAAGGAAGGAAGGAAGGAAGGAAGGAAGGAAGGAAGGAAGGAAGGAAGATCAAACTATTGAAAAGCACACAAGAAACTAGGAGACTATTAACTTCAGAGTCATTCCATAAAAAATAAAATTATGTATTTGGGTTCAGTGGAATAAAATTTCATTTGCACAGTTATACTTGAGCTTAGCATCTGAGTCCTTTCAGCTTTCAACTTCTTTCAATATGTAGAATAAATCTAGTATACAGCATTAGAACATTAAATACTCATAAAGAATCCTTTGGAAATTCTTAATTTACAACGTGGGAATATTAACTACTAAAGACCTATAAAAAATGAAAGTTGAATTAATTTCACTAAATCCATCTTGTTACAGAACAGAAATAAGCAAAAGCCTTTTAAACCTCATAATATAAAGATAAGCAAAATCAGTAAAATGTTCAAACTTACCTGTTGGAGAGTCCTTTCACTATGTAAAATGCTTGACCTAGCCTCACCAAAGGACAAAAAGGGGACAGAAGACATGCCATGGTTTCTTACCAGTTCTTCACAACTTTTTCCTTTTGCATGAATAAAACCTTTGAGCAGTAAATGTTATTTTAATTCCAGGGGTCAGTGGGTACTTTGGGGTCTGCATCTGAAAGAGAACTGAATGGTTGGCCAAATTAGACACTGATCATTAGAAAAACCAATCACATCTAAGGCCCACCAGCATTCTCAAGAGACACAGTTTTATTTGATAGAAAGGCAAAGTTATAAAAACAGAGGTTATGCTGCTCTGCCCTACAAGGAGTGTACCTGTAACATGCACCTCTGAAGTGCACATCACATGAGAAAACTTGCACTGGTTCTTCGTGGCTTCAATATTAAGAGTAATTGTGTTAATAAAATCATGATTTTATTCATACAACTTATTGTTCTCAAATAACATCTGAAATTACATCAAATTACATCCAGGTGTATGTTTCAAAGAACAATTGGAGTCACAAGAGATATCTCATATAGCATAATTTTGCTAGCAATGAGACCTATGCACTAAATAAATCTGGCTTTTCCAAATCCATTGGATTCACAGTAATAACACAGCATAATATTTTCCTTTTTTCTCCTTGATGTATCTACATGCAAATTACCATGCAAAGCAAGTTGCTCTGCTTATTAAATAACTGACATTTTATTATGTCAAGTTAATTTCAAGACTTGCAAGGGTAACCACCCATTGTATAAGGTAGTCAAAAATTAATTACAGCCTTGTTTTCTGTGACATGAAGTAACTGTTCAGACATGATATTCTACAACATGTTTTATTGGTGTTTTCTTCAAAAGATGTCCCAACAAGCATTAAATTAAAGAAAAAAAGTAGATCAAAGCTAACAGTGAAATGTTTACTGAATATTCTGATGCAACTGCATAATCTTCCTACTGAAATCTTTTGATACTATTGAAGGCAAGTAAGGGAAATAATTTCTCTATAATAACGTAATTAAATAAGAATAACACCAAGAGAATAAAATATGTTTTGTTCTCCACATGCCACTCTTTATTCCAAGAATAAGACAGAGAGAGCATAATAAAACCATACCAGCAGCAATCTCTACTTTCTGCTCCAAATATTAGGTTCATCAGAATAAATAAATGAATATATGAATTTATCAAACTTCATGTGCCACTCAAATTTGTTCCCAGTGAACTCTATTCCCATCATACGTATTACAAACATCAAGAAGGAAGTTTTTATAGTTTAAAGAGTCAATAATGTTTCTTAAAATGGATTATTCATACTTGATTTCTGATATTAGCTTTCAGTAAAGCCTAATCCAATCACACTGCAGTGATGCAAGGCTTTCCATTGATATCAAAGGCTGTTGCTTCACAAGATGCTCTCAGTGCCTCTATAATAAATGCATTTATCTCTTGATTTTAATAGGAATCCAGCCTAGAAATCCTAATCAGTAGGATTCAGCCTCAAAGCAGAAGTTAACTCTCTAGTAAAATCTATAGAAGAAATCATGGAAGGGTGCAAAGCATCTCCTGAAATTTAAAGACATGAGTATAACACAACCAGAGAAATCTCACTGAATAGAGGAAAAAAATTGATTTTATCTCTAAGAAAATAGCCAATTACAGTGGAATACAGACACAGCTGACCAAAAGGATTATCAGCTGGGTAAAGGGAAATTCCAGTAGATGTCTGGACAACCTCTCACACAGACAGTGTTTTTAATCCCAAGGAGGGATACTAGCCATATCCAAATAAGTCACTATCTATGAATTAGAGCTATGGGTGATGACCTGAGTTTTCACAGCTTTATCTAAGATGTTTTAAACATTCCTAAAGGTTTGGTGCACTTCATTTTCCAAGAATAGGTAATTTTTCAGATATGTGTTTTCTGTAACAGAAAAATCTCAGGGGAGAGCTTTCTTCACAGACTTATTATTTTGTCATAATATATCAAAGTATATTTCATTTTAATTTTTCCTTCCTTCCTTCCTTCCTTTCCTTCCTTCTCCTGCAGACCTATGACTGTGTCTTAAACATTGGTAAGGACATAATCTAGTAACTTCCCAAAGTAATGCATATTTGACAGATATGACTAACTGGGAGCAGATCTAAACATGAGGGAAAATCTCAGAACCCTGCAAATTAAGATAACAACAAGGCAGAAATCAAGAATTAAGCTATAAATTTTTGCATTCCGTCTTGAAACTCAAGTTCCAGTTCCATCCGGATATGATGAAATTTGTGCAGGTCTGTGGACCTTTAGCTGACAGATTAATAAAGGAAACAGATCTTTTCAGATGAAGTTGTTTACTTCATTTGATTATCACAGATTACATTCAGAAATTAGTAGCACTGTCACTATTTGAAAAAATAAATTCAGCAGAGATTGGCTTTTTGGGTAAACACACATCTATCTACTTTCTTAGGTCAGGACTATACTGATTAAATACTGCAGAAAATTCTGCTTGAAACCACTTCAGCACAAGTACAAGGAGCATGTGGAAACAATTAAATCTCTGGCTAATATTGCTTAGACATTTACTGCTTTAAAGTCAGCCCTTCAAGATGGCTGCCATGGATAACATTGCATGTAGTTGGAGTGGAAAGTTGTGCACTTAGTTTTTGTCATTCTCTTGGTGCTGAAAAAAAAAGCAAAGAAAACAAGAGTTAAGAAAAAAAAAACAAAAAAAAACAAAAAAAAACCAGGGAGATTGGACAAGATGCACATATTAAATCTTATCTTTCTTAAAACCTGTTCCACTTTACCACAACAGCTGGATGTTCAGAACCAGAGTCTGAGTGACCTGGTAATCTTTTTTTAAAATAGGAAAAAAAGAATAATCTGTATAAAGAAAGTGAGCATACAGAAGGATAATGCTTAGGCTCAGATAAGCATGGACTGTGTTGTGCTAACAACAGGGGGAAGGAGAAGTGAGGAAAGGCACTGAGGCCTCTGTGATGTCTGTTCTATTCAATTGGCTTCCTTTGCTCTGTCACAGTTTCAGAAAAGCAGCCAGCAGTTAAGGTAGCCCTTGACAGCAGGACAATATTCCATACAGTGGGCAATGAGAATACAGATATTCAAACAATACCCCCAGCAGAGAAATGCACCTTGCATTTTCATTCTGCATCTCACCAACAGAAAAATAGAAATGTCAAAGAATAGAAATGTCTCATTTTCTGAACTTTGTTTATATAAGTCTGGACAAAGCAAGGTGGTTTAGGAGAATGAGATGAGACAATAGAAAGCACTCAGAGCAAATCCCAGTATCAGACACTCTTTACACAGTTCAAGAGATAATATTAATATTTTGCCTTAATTACACTACACAATAAAATAGGAATAATTCCTACAGGTATACTCTACTGCTAATTATAGAATTAAATTGCCATAACAAGGCCTGGTCATAATTTCTAAAGTGAAGAGTCAGTCTGAGTTACCTTCAGCTCAACTTAGCATGTACCCAAGGAGCCTTGGTACTCTAGGGGTTTCCAGAAACTCCCTGTCATGGACTCTCTGATCTCAGTTCAAGGTTTCCCTGGAGGTCAAGCCATGCAGGCTCTCCTACCCTGAATGCTTTTGAATTTGCTGATCACCACAGAGGACTTTATCCCAGGCCCCAGAAGACCATGCCACAGACATTCAAGCCACAGAACACGAATGTCCCTGGGGTGTGCAGCAGCAGCTCCCTGCCTTCCCAGCTTTAAAATTGCACTCCATTTTCTGTTGGACACTTGCACTGCGCAATGAGCTCACCCTTAGGTAACACCTTTTCTGAAGGTAGACTCAATGATTTCAAGTAGGAATTCCCAAGGGAAGCAGATGCTCTGCCTGGGGTAACAAAAAGTCAGGCCCTAGATAAGTGGTATGCATGGTCCTCAGACTGGGATATTTGTCTTCTGGTATTTAATTTCAGAGTGCACATCTGTGATTAATGACAAACATGTTATTTATTTTAAAGTGTCAACAGATTTTTGTAGGGCATTACAAAACTGGTTCTAGGTTGCATGTGTTGCAGAAGCTTTACATTTCTTCAGAAACTATAATGAACATCACATGTAAATGTCTTCAGAATATAATTAGGACCACCTGGGAGAGGGAATTGATTTTGAAAACATTTTTGCTGGAAAGGAAAGGAAACCAAATTCACTCTTGGGAGCAGGGTCTCTCATAGTATTTCCTTTTCCTCTGAAATAATAGTATGAAGTAAAACCATTCTGGGAAGTGTCAACAAAAACTTAATTTGATGTACAAGGGCTGAAAAGCCAAAGCTGGAAGAACCATGGGACGAAAATGTGTTTACACAGATGCTGGATTTTCTCCAAAACCTAAGAAAATAGTGCTAAATCCTCTCAGGGCTGAACAATGGGACTGAAATTAGACATCAAAGAATAATTAATATATGTTAACTTGTTCCCACCCACTCTCACACTGGCTTTTTTTCCCCCTGTGATCACAAATAATCAACACAGTGCAAAGGTTTCTAATCCATTCATTGTGACAGCACATACTCAGGCAGGGAAGGAATCACCAACAAAGGTCTGAGTGGAAATGGTCTGCATTACTACTTTTATTTTTGTTAAACCATTTTATGTAGAATGTAAACAATATGGCAGCTCCTTCATGTAAATTAGTTTTAAGCATGAATTTTTTGTGTAAAATCTGAAGATATCTGAGCTGGAGACTTATCCTCTGATAACCAGCTCAGGCACAGACTGACACCCCAGGCTGAGCTGAAATGGGGCTTCTGGGCAGAGACCCAGGTCTCTCTTAGGACCCTGAGAAATATTTACAGGGCACTTATTTCAGCATTTGACCTTAATAAGAGTTACCTTGAATTGACTCCTTTATGAAGCAACAGAATTCACAGGACATAATATTACCTAGAAGTAGATAAGGTGGTTTATGCAATACTAGATTTTTAAGTCTTAACCTGAAAAAAAAAAAAAAGAGTGCCTATTCAATGATTAATTTTCTTTTCAGCTTTGATCTCTGTTAATATAGCCCAAGTGGCCAAGGGCAGAGCAAAACTGCCTTCCTACACTTGATCTTCACACCTGAAGAAATAAGCACTCCTTTTCTTTTCTGGACAGCTGACAGCTATCAATCGAACCATATTCTCAGAAAACTGAGATGCTTCCTACCATGGACTTTGTTTATTAAAAAACTTTGATTTGGGGGGCATGTGTGAGGTAGGAAGGGGAGAGGAAGAGGAAAAGCCAGTGTTAACGGCAGAGATTGTAGGCAGAGTAGGATAACAATTCTGAAATAAATCATAATACCAAACCATAACAGGAAAATCCTTAATAGTCTGGGCATTATCCAGAGCCAGTACACACTCCACAGAGCACAGTGCCATTTCATTAGTGTTCCTGGAAAGCTCAAACAAGACACTTCCCTAATGTGGTGGAATATCAGATATAAATTACTCAACAACTTCATTTTTTACTCTTTTATCCCACTTCACTACCAAAAAACTCCACCTGCCCACCCACTCACCAACAAACAAACAAACACATCAACAGCAGCCTCTTCCTTGTAAACAGCAGAACTACACCAATTTGAGAAGACAGTTAAATTTAAAGATATACATTGGACACTGCTCATGACTTTAAATGAATGTGTTTTGGAGATGGAAAGTGCTTCTCTTTGAGCAAGTTCTACTTGCAGCTTCCTTTGCTAAATATAATTCTTTCATCCCTCCTAAGTGTTTAAAAAAACATGCACTAAAATGTCCCAACAAACTTGTCTCCTCATTTATTTCCTTAGCATTATAAAGCAATCCTGGCTGGATAGTGCACAACTTCTTCTTTTTCAGCTCTACTCAGAAGTCTTATTTTCTGCCTTCATGTGTGATACAGTGAAGTACAGCTGTTCAAATATCAGGACAATTGGTTATTTTGCACTGATGGGAATATTGTGTGTATAAACTCACAAGAGTGAAGCTTTTTTCTAGTATAATAAATAATAGGAGGAAGCTGGGAACTAAATATATTTTCAAGTCCTGAGTGTTATAAATGTTAGCTTGCAGTATTATAGAACGATCATCATTTTTAGTGTGTGGTCTAATCTAACACAAACAGGTTGTATATATGGTGGTTCTGGATCACAGCACACTTACATTGAAGTGCTGGCAACTGAGGCTGGAGCTAACATCAAAATAAAGCAAATAAATATGTGAGACTAAGTAGTTCTGGAGAATTAGTTCTAAAGAATTCCAGTTTCCTCTTGATCTGCCTCTTATCATTGGTCAGCTTCTGTGCTTAAGATAACTTATGTCTGCCAAGAGCTCTTGTAATGTTTTACTTCCATTTATTATCAGTGTCACTTCCATGTGCAGTCTTTCCATCATCAAGGTACTTTAATGGTCCATCTCCTTCATCAGGCCACCTATTTTCATGACATTTGTGGAAGAATAGTTATCTTTGGGACCTCTAGCCTCTACTTTATATGTGGCTGAATTTGGAGAGCGCAGATACACAGACTTTATAAGCCTTGTTTCCAAAGGAAATCACTCTAAAAAGACACTCTTCTGCCTTTTGTTTTACAAGAAGTGATCTCACTGTAATCAAAACGGATGTCCTAGAAAAGACATTGGACTGTTTTTCCATTCAAATGAAAGATAAACAATTAACACTACCCAGGATCAGGAGTAAACAAAGCAGGGCTAAGTGATAGACCAGTGACCTCATAGGAGGCTTAATGCCCAGTTCAAAGCAGCAACACTGTCTCTTTAGGAAGGGAGACAGGCTTTTCATATCATGCCTGATGCTGTTCAGTGTATTTCTCATCTGAAACTTAGTAGGTCCCTTCTCAGATTGGTTTGTTTTCCATATTACTCCTATGGGTAGATTCCTTCTATTTCTAATGTCTGCATAAGACTGCACCCTCTTATCTTTATGGTTCATATTAAAAAGAGGAAAAATACTACTAGAAAATAACATGAAAAACCACAACTTGAAAAAGTCACAGAAAGAAATTGCAAGAAATATTCTCCAGGGAGAAATTCTTTCAGATGATAGAGGTAAAGGGGATGACATGGTAGTAGTCATAAAGTTATGAAAAAATGGTCCAAAATTATGGGAAAAGTCACTTTCCATGGTTCACAGAATGAACACAACATAACAGATTTTTCTATATGATACGTGCACTGAGCAGCTAAAATCCTAGAAGTAAAAATTGATTCTGCAATGACAGATGCAGCAAACAGGACCTGTGCAATTGCATGATCCCCAAGCTCCTGAGTTCATGGAAACCTTCTTGTCACCAAATGGTTTCACTTTTAGGACGTGCTTGTCTGGTATCACAGAAATTCACCTAAACCTTTTAATTTTTTTTCTCATCTGACATCTCTTTGGCAGAATAGTAGCATTATAGGCTCTGTTTCCCAACCACTGTAAAAGAAATACCCAAGACACTGACATTTCTAATTATTTATTATGGCACTTCAAAGCATATCTACTCCATTACCAGGTGTTTCAAACAAGTTTAAAAAAAAATAATGAGGTTTTAGGTTTTAGGCAGTATTTCAGCAATTTTGGTTAAGAATTTTTAGAATGTTACTAGACATGGAATAAAAGTTTTGCTAGGAAAAGTCTTCTTAAGGCTTCCCTTCAAGAAAGTGTGTATGTGCTTGCTTAGATTTGTCATGTTCATTGGCTTACTGGTATATCTTGAGATTAAGAAAATTGTGGGTATTATATACTGAAATCAAGAAAACTGTGGGTTTGAAACACAAGAAACCCCAAACTAACCCTGAAAATCCATTCCTCTACTTAAACAGCAATTTAGTTTATCTCGTATTTATACCCCACAATTCTAGTTACGTTGTAACATGGAAGTTAGAAAAAACATTTCAAGTTTGGGCTGTGGAGTTGTTCCAATTTCAAATTTTACTATCTTAGAAAGTAGGGATGTTTGTGATATATTGGCTTGTTTTGTGCTGAAGGCAGATTGTAGTAGAGCCTAAAACCAAAATGGGTTTTTGGTTTAGTTTTTTTTTTGAAACCTCACTTAAAATTCCACTAGTAACAATGTTTCCACTTCATATATTCAACAAATTTATTTAATAGCCTAAGTTCAGAATAGTTACATAATAGTTACATCACGGCCTTTAAAAAGAATTGCACTCAGCTACTCAGTCCATTGAAATACTAGAAAACAGGGAAAAGGAAAATATGGAGTGAAAAGGAGCTCTGTCCACTGAACTGAGTTGTTTGCAGCAAGTTCCTACTGAACCTGAAGATGTCCTCATGCCTTCTGGTAGACTCTAACACACTTGACACCATTCATGTCACACTCCTAGAAGATAAAGAGATGCATTTATTAATTTACCTCTCAGTGCAGACCAACAGGGAAAAAAGACACGTCAGGAGTTACATTTCAGGCTACCAACCAGCAGCACTCAGGGATCAGAAAGTGGGACTGAACTCACCACCACCAGTTTTCCATCCACGAGCTTCCTTGTTATTGTGGTCTTCTTG
>NW_005054423.1:104263-107720 GCF_000277835.1 Geospiza fortis
GACAAGGGTCTGAAAGAAGAACCTGACCATCAGTATTTTCCCCATGACATTTGGGCAGCACTGAGGCTTTTCAACACCTTATTCCAAATGAAAGATTCCCACCCCAGCTCACTCAATAATAATTTTATCATTGACAACTACAAAGCCAGAAATTATGTTAAACATTTTATCAATCCTCTTCTTACAGTAACTTACTTGCTGCTCATTCACTCACTGCTCTGACACATTTCTGCATCAGACAAACCTTTGACACCACACACAATTTCAATTTACAGGAGCAGAAGATGTTCTCTGTTCATCTCTTTGTTACATGGGCTTTGAGCTTTTGTGTAGCATTTATCTGATCTTGCAGGAACAGATGAACTGAAAGTGTGTGGCTGGAGGGAGGGGGGTGATAAACAGAGAGCACTCACAGGAGGAAATGAGATATATCCTTTGCTTTTTCCCTCCTTTGGGATAAATATTCTTCCTTCTAGGTGCAAGGAGAAACTCTGCCTTCTAAAACTGGAGTTTAGTGCCTGTAATTCACATGGTTTCCTTGCTGTCCGTGATCCCACCCCACACTGAACCAGGCTCTCTTGTTATGCAAATAAGAGACAGAGCAGAAAGGTTGACCCTAGGGCTGAATTGCCTCTGATTACACATCAATGGCATTTTTTTCCACAGGCTTCAAATGAAGTGGCATTTGGCTTTAACAGGGATTTAGAGGTCTGTTAGTTTTACTAAAAAAATGCTTCTGCTACAAAACGAAAACAGCAAAATACACAAGACTATTGATTTCAGCACTCTCCCTCTTTGGAATTTGCTTAATCCATGTTAAAAAAAAAAATCAATGAGACTTACAGAGACAACTGCTCATTGAATAAAAAGCACTGTTAGTGTGGATGCCAACTGATTTTAAAATAGCATCTCCCTCTGTAAAACACACAAAGAATTGCCTTTTTTCATCAGAAAGTCTAGTATACTGACCTGAGTTTTCCTGCCATCTACTGTGTTTTCCTCAAATTTCTCACCAAGCTTGAAGCTGAACTGTGAAGTTTTGAAGGTGCTTTCTGTTTTCATGGTGATGGTGTCCCCATCCTGAATAATGTAAACGTCTGGTTTGGCCATGCTTCCCATTTTTCTCATGGCCATACCCACACCTGCGAGGGAGAGGCACAGAGTGTCACAAAGTCAGTTAAACCCTGAGGCTTAGGGCCGCACAAGAATTCAAATACCTAATTCCCATTTAATTAGGCACTTAAGCACACTTGAGAATCAAAGCTCAAGAGCCTCAAAGAAAGAGGATGTTTTAAATTTTCCACAGATGAGGAAGGAAAAAAGCTTATTTGCAGAGTTGCTCTTTTGTTTCCTCAGAGAGCTAAAGTTAAATTTATTTTGCCCTCTGGAGGATTTCTAGATATCCCAAAACTCAGTACTGATTTTTTTTTTTTCCAAACAGAAATAAATTGCAAAAAGGAAAACAAATACAAAAGCTTAAACTAAAATAAAATTATTCTCTTCAAATTCTGAACACATTAAAAAGTCTACAAATAATTTTTATTGACAGATTAATCCACTTTATTCAAACTTACTCAATATGCTTCCAATAATTTGGACATCATTGCAAACATGCCATTTGTAATTAAATTTCATATTTTACATCCTGTTTACAAAGTATGGAGTTGTGAATTAGAAAATCATTATCATAAAAAATAGTGCTTACACACACATGCAAAAGACAGAGAAATAGAGAAATGAGCAATTTGGAAATGGCTGAAAATTTATGATCTGGAGACAGCAGCCCTCAAAACTCTTCAGATTCACCCTGCTTCAGCCCCTGCATGCACTGTTTGCAAGGTTTGCTTGAATCTTTTTGATCTGAAGGATGAAAATGCAAATAAGAGGGCAGCAAGCAACAAACATGACTCCATCAAACTGGTAAGTGCATATCTGAACCATGAATTGATACGCAACCAAATGGGGCAGAAAGTACCACCAAGTCAGTGAGTGCTGTCAAGTATCAGCACAGCACTCCTCTGCTGTGTGGAGGTAAGGGTTGAGTCCTTGAGAGGGAAATAAAAGTACTTTCCAGACACTGCTTCTCCAGACTCAAATGAGATTCCAGGACTGAGCCTTAAGCTTGAGTTCCCGGAGAAAAAACAGTTATCCTCAGTCCAGCTTTTCTGATCAGAACTGTAAATTATTGCCACAGTAACCTCCACACACATTCTGTTGCTGTAGTCCAGGCCAGAGTAATCAGGGAGTTATTTCATCAGCTATAGCTTGGGATCCAGCTAAACAGAGATGAGCTGCACGTCTTCCATATGGCAAGAAATGAAATTCCAACTTCTTTGTCCTCAAATGTTCTTTTGCACAGAATGAGCAGAATCTGTGTGGTCTCATTTATGGCGCATCAATAGGATCAAAGGTGTGCCAGTAAAAGAATTGCCTTTGGTCAAAAAGCAATCCAATGGTAAGCTAGGTCAAATTGACAATGGGAATGATCCCACACTGAATTAGATTCCTACAAAAGGCAGAGAGTTTCACAGGTAGCCAGCAAGGGTGAAATCCAGTAAATGACTGGCTCCTAAAATGTGGCTTGGTATAAATTTAATTGCCTAAATTGTAAATGTAAAATGGAAAAGTGACTGGGTTTATGATTTCAATCTAAAACCAAACAACAGTCTGGTGCTGCCTACACATAGGAGGTGCTCTGCAGTTGCAGCACCTAATTTCTACTTTGAAGTTGCAGCTTGGCACACGCCTAGGTCTGGCCATTGGACATCAAGGCACCAAGGCATCCTAATCCATGGCTCAACCAAGCCGAGCTTAAAATTCTTGAATTTCCTCCAGTCTCCCAAAGAGTTCAGTCCAAAAGGCTTCTCATATCATGCTATCACATACTGACAGGCCTCTCAAAATGTAATTAGAGCCAGCACTGTCTGCAGAGCGTAAATGCAGTGATGCTTTTTGTATTTTACGTGAAGAACACAAGACCTAAATATCTTCTCCCTCTAAGGATAAGCCTACATCTTCTGCCTCTTAAGAAAATACCGTGGCTTTCATCTGTGAATAAATTGCAGAAAATAATATCTCCTGGGCCATATAGACACTGCCAGGTATCTATCACCTGTCAGCCAGGATGCTCACAGGGAAGTGGTAAATCAGAGCTTGCAGATGAGGCTCCTGGTCTGTTAGGCGTGTTCTTCATCCGGTAACTTCATGTTACAAAATGTAGGGCAGCCTGGACGCAGGGATAACGAGCCAGGACCATCCCCCAGAGATAAAGGTGTGACTACCCACAGAAGAAAGCAGGCAAACAGCCTCCGGCAGGGCAGCCGGTTACCCACAGCAGCGGATCCAGTTTGGCTTTGTCGGGAGGAGACACCCAAGGTGACTCGGCGGGGAGGCAGCCCCGGCTCGGCAGGTCTGTGTGCGGGGTCTGGGTGATCCAGCCCGGCCCCGGCGCAGCGCT
>NW_005054423.1:108424-122179 GCF_000277835.1 Geospiza fortis
GGCAAGAGCGGGCACGCCGGGCGCTGCCCGCCCTCCGCCCGCACACACGCTCACGCACACTGACAGACACACACACTCACACACAGACACACACAGGCAGACACAGACACACACACAGACACACACACAGACACTCACACACAGGCAGACACAGACACACACACAGACACACACACAGACACTCACACACAGGCAGACACAGACACACACACAGACATACACAGAGGCAGGCACACACACACAGACACACACAGGCAGGCGCACACACACGCAGTCACACGCAGACACACTCGTACACTCACACGCACTCACATGCACAGACACACACACACGCACACACAGACACACACAGACGCACACAGGCACACACACACACTCACACACACACAGACACACACAGGCAGACACACATAGTCAGTATATTCCTGACACGCAGTCACACGCAGACACACCCCACACTCACACGCACTCACATGCACAAATAGACACACGCACACACAGAAAATGCACACTCACACTCACACTCTTGCACACACAGACTCGCAACCCCTCTTTGCACCCCAGCAGGGGAATGCCCAGGACCGGGGGGGCAATGCCAGAGCTGTCCCGCCGAGGGATGTTGTGGCCTCAACGCTGCTTCGAACACGAGCTCCATCCGGCGTGGTGAGAGTCCAGCGTGCTGAGTGCCGGTACCCATGCGCTCCTAGCTGGACTCTGAATGCTAAATTATACTGTTTATTACTCGTCATGGTTTTTTTGAAGGCTAATTCAAAAAAATCATCATATGGCACAGAGACAGAGCCATAAGGCATCAGCATCCCAAAGCAGTTTATTGGGTTTGATTGCCAGCCTTCCCAACAACTCCCACTGGTACATCACATATTGAACTACAGCCATCCCTAGTTACTGTGACCCGGGAACAGATCTTCTACATACATACAGTGGTCAGTTTAGCAACCAAAATCAATCAAAATACAGAATTAATGTGGGTGCTTGCAGTACTCAGGAAAATCAAAGCTTGAATGCAACCTCATGCCTTAGCATAGGAAAAATGGAGATATGATATCTTAGTTTTAGTCCATTTTGAACTGCAATTCCTACTTCTTAAAGGAAAATGCTGCAGCTGCCACAACTGTACACTGGCACAGAATTGGCATCATACAGTCTCAACAGATCCTGTGAGGTTTTGACTAATCTTTTGTCAAATTTTGTCAGGTGAGTGATTTACTGTCAAATTCTGTGAGGAAGCTGCTATTATTAAGTCACCAAAAAAAAATATATTCCTGATTCCAATGTACCCCCAAAATTTGTTTCCAACATCAGGGTTATACCAGTCTCTGCCTCTTTTGGCCTTGTTCACACTGGATGAGAACCACAGCCACTTTCTCCTGCCTGGAAAAAGAGAAATGTGAAGATAGATACATCTGGTATCTCAAGGTTTTTGGAATAACAGTTACTACACTTCTCTGCTAGTATTTTCATGAAGGAGTTTGAGATGAAGGTATCAAAACCATCAAAACCAGAGAAGACAGCAAGGCAGGTTCTGTGCTGGCTCCAGCATTTCACAATACGAGAAAGTGCCATAAAGCCAAATGTTTTGGAGCAAGGAGGACTTTTTTCTTTATGCTTTGCTGTGATACAACTTCACACAGCAGCTAGAAGTTTCAAGACTTTGTAAAAAGTCAGATTTTTCATACATAAAATAAACAGATAATGTTTTAACTGATTTTTTTTTAATTTCCTCTAACTATCCTTCCCTACAAAGCTGTCTTTAATTACTTTCTGCTTCTCTGACTATATGCTTGCTTTTAATATGCAAACAACATTATAGCCTCTGCTCATAAGACAGCAAGTCACATTGCTTCTTTTTTGTGCTATTAAGTAGGTATATTGAAACACAGGACTTTCAACATTCTTCCACTTTTTTTTTTTTTAATTTAATTTTGTGTGTGTCTTGTGTAAGAGATTTCAGAGTAAATGTTAAATTAGGGTGATGTTTACTGACTAATTCATGATAGTTGAATCAACATGCTGTCCATGCTGCAGTTCCCTGGTTGCTTACAGAAAGGATAAATGAAAAGCCATTAGATTAGGGATCAAACAGAATCATCCTTCAGGAATTAGGAAGTCTTCAGTCTTGTAAAGCAGGGACAATTTCTAGAAATAGAAGTCTTGGCTTTACTCCACGTACACTAGCAAATAATTTTGGATCCACATTTCTGCAGTGCTGCCTGCAGATGGCTCGTGATATGCAAATGGCAGTCAGGTACAAGTGCTGATAATGCAGCAGAAGATGTAAAATCCACTATTTCCATCTAGTGGTGAGACAGTATTCCTGGATCTGAAGTACCTGAAGATCCAGTTACCCACCTGTGCTCAACATTGCTACAGTTTTGAATCCTCCCACAAGTCATTTGGTCTGATTTATTCTCCTCACAAATTTTTCAGGTCTAGGCATGTAAGTTCATACAAGATACAAGAAGAAAAGAGACTCTTATCTCTTTTCTGAAATGCAGGTTGTTAGTATGCAGCGAAAAAATCTCACTCAATTCTTTCAAAGTTCTAATGTTTTGCCAATTAATCAATCCAGTGATATGGATTATTGGCTGTGGTATCATCAATGCCACATCTCAAAACTTCTTTCAAACAGGATAGTGTTGAAACTGTCCATGTAGCAAATAAAGTATCTACAGGGGCTAGAGATGTATCCTTCTGGGTAAGGCACAAGTAGCCTGAGCTACAAAATATACATTGTTCTTATCTCAACAGTACAGTATATATTTGCCAAATATGGCTCCTTCTTTGGGAGGCAAACTAAGATGTTCTTGAGCCACAGGGATTCATCCCTGTAAATCTCAATTCCTGCTCGATTTGAGGCTGACATCATAATCAGACCTTTTGTGTTTGTGTAGTCTCCTCTTTAGATATATGACAAGAGAAGCAGCAAATACAAGCTACCTATGGACAGCATTGAATCCCTATGCCACATATTATTTCAGTGCAGACAGAATAAATTCTCTGAAGTTTTACTCATTTCCACAATGAACTATAATTGTCCAAGAAAAGGAGAATCAAATTTACAATGAGAAGTGTAAATTTTTCTGAGGAAATGAGCTGCACGGCAAGCACGTAGCCACATTTGGGAGCAACCACCACCTTGGCAGCTTGAGCCTAACCAGGGTGAATGCTTTCCTCAGGTAGTCAAACCCTTGCACCTTGTAGGACGGGAGGGTATTACAGCTCTTCATTACCAAGTGCAAGGCAATGTGCACAGAGACCTTCATTCTACTCCTTGGGGCAGGGGCAGTGGTGCTTCATCTGACGTGGGAGCTGTGGCCAGCAGTGTTTGAGGTTTCTCTTCACGTAGCCATAGATTCACCTCCTGCATGCAAGCTAAGCCATATTTTTGTCTTTTGGAGTCACAATACCTGCTGCTTGGGCAGGGCAGAGCACCACCTCCTCGTCTGCAGCATATCACTAATCTGGTTCCATAGGAGGCGTAACTTTTTCCCTAGACCTTTACTCATTAAACTGCCCATATGTTTAACTTGGAGGGAACCCAATCTGATAGAGCTATGCTCTACTGTGTAAGGGAGGACCTCGCTTTCCTTCTAGAATACAGACATGTTTTGTATATAGAGCACCTTTTCTAAGTGGTAGTCTTCTTTTAGATAAGATAACCTCTTGAGAAAGCCTTTAAAAATTGTCAGGAAAACTGGACATCACTGCCAAAATTTTACTCTTCGTCCTATCCCTAGCTGTGGAAAAAAGTTAAAGCAGTCTATGAATAATAGCTACTCACCCCCGAGGCATGGATGGGAAAAATTGCATAGGTAGCAGAGTTTTGTTTCTGTTTCCTTGTTGTACAAGTGTGGTTTTCCCTTCCCAGACATGGCATAACTGGGCAGGCATGATGAAACACGTGCTACAGTTGCCTAGCTGGCCTAAGGAAGCTTTGCCACTCAAGAGGTGTTTGCTTGGGCAATACTAGGCCAGGGATTATGAAGCAACAACGCACAAACCTGCAAGCTTTCCTTTGTATGTCAACATGCACAAGATCTCCCGGTGTATCAGCATTTCATTACACCTGAGCTGGAAGAGCTGGGCATAGCTTTGTTTTATCAATGAGCTTTGTGCAATACATCCGGTTTTGAGTCAAAACAAAGCCATATTGCTCTCCAGCATGGAGCATGGGTCCAAAGAATCCTTGCTGTGGATCTGGAGACTGCTGCATCTGCCCTGGGTAGGCAGCCTGTCCTGGGGTGGGCAGGCTCACGTGTGCCGGTGCCGCGGTGCTGCTAGTGCCACAGAGCATTACTGCATCACTATAATGCAGTCCTGCATCACTGTAATGCAATTAGCGCCCTGGCAGCCTGAGCCCAGCTCCTGCACGTTGTCAGCAGCATGTTCAAAGCAAGGTCAAAGGGAAATGCTTCTAGGGCAAAGTTTACTGTGGCAATGGTGTCACAGCTCACCGAGTGTAGCCTGCCTCAGTGATGAGAGAGAAAGCTCCAGAAGCCTGCAGTGACTTGGAAGACAACTCCAGGACTCATTTTCCTCATTCCCAACAAAAAATGATTGGATGTCAGATCCAGCCCAGGCCACAGTGACTGCAGATATGTGAGCTTGTTCCTAACTTCAGAAGCTTTGAAAACTCCTTTTTATTTAGCAGCAGTATCTACCCTGAACAGCAAACATCTACATATAAGAATAAAAATACTTTTATTTCTCTTCAGAATTTTTTAATCAGCACATTCATTGCAATGCTAGATATTAGGGTGACTACAAATCAAAAAAGATATTAGGGTGACTACAAATCTTCCATAGCTGTAGTTTTAGTGCTGAAAAAGCCTTTGATCCATGTAAAACAAAAGCTCATTAGCAGGGAATACCTGCTCACAGAAGAGACTTTCAGAAAACAAATACTCTGGTATGGCTTTTAGAAACATCAGTTGTACAAAAAAAAAAATCTCAAATGATATCTCGTAAATAAAGAGAAATAAAACTTCAACTTTGTCCTTTCTGCGCAGTCTGGAACAATAAGGACATAAGGGAAAGGACAATGAATGTCAAAATTATTAGGAATAGGTAATGATAAAACAAATATTTTTACCAATGATAAATAACTAGGTTATGAAATTTGGAATCAATAAAGTACAGATGTTCCCACTGGATTTTAAAAGGTTATATAAAGCTTTAGCTTTTTTCCTTGATTGCATATCATAAGTAGAGTTCCATTACTGAGGATATTGATCAAGCACTGTGAAGGGAACCTCAGGAAAAAACCAATGTTTCATTTATAGCTATAACCATACTTCTCATTCTCAGGATATCACACAGGAGAGCATCATAGTACAGAAATTTGAAGGGCAGAGCCTGACACTCACACTCTGCAAAGGAAGGGTCATTCTCATTATGATGTGGATACCAACACCTTTCCCAGGAAAGCTGGAGAGGGGCTGCAATTCCTCCTCTTCCTGTTGGCCAAAATCATGCAGTAGGGTGCTAGGAATATGTGTAGGCTGTCTACCTGGCCAGGGCTCCCAAAGGAAGGACTTTATCCGGGGGTGAAAAGGTGTAAAACACCTGAGGCACAGTTGATGGGGGTTCCTTTTCACCAAGCAGCACAAGCCCTCTCACACCTGCACGCAGTGGGAAGAGAGAGGTTCTCTGGGCTGCTGCTCAATGTTTTAGCTTCCAGTTCTGACTCACCTTTCAAGACCTCCTTTTTCATGGACTGTAGAAGAACATTGGGGAAAACCCTTTGGAAGCTAAAGCTAGTTTTTACTATTAACACATTCCCATAGCCAACATGCTAAGTTTGCAAAGAGGGCTGACTAAATGACTTGTGTTCAAAAGTCTTCTAAGAAAATTCTTGCCTCTGGCATCTCAAGCTACCATGCAGGACAAGCAGGTATTTTTCAGCTTGCTCTTCTAGACTTGAAAAGTCTCATGCTATTTGGGTTTACATCCCTGATTCCATCTCAAGATTTGATATTACATATCTAACAACCAGACCACAGAAAATCTGTAAGGAAGTGGGAAATTACACTGCAGTTCTCTAATTTGTTCCTATGCTTCTGCCAAAAGTTTTTGGTACTGACTGCCACCTTTTCTTTCATGTGCAATTTAACTTGATACTGATCTAGCTGTTTGAAGGAAAGAAGTAATCACCTGATCCTTAAATTTCTCATTCCCAGTAAATACTCTGAAATTCACTTGAGCAGTGGATTTTGAAGTCAAGTTCTATAAATCTTCATCTATAAAGATACTTTTAAAACTCCATGAAAATATTTATTTTTTCTTTTATTCATGCAAGCGACTTGAACCACTCAGATTCCCCAATAGTGAAAAGACAATTCCATGCATCCATGCAAGAACTGTGTAAGAGAGGACAAACTTGTTGGCTTTGCATGTCAACCATGTTATTTTTACTAAGGCTGGTCTTTGACTCCGTGTTGAAAAAGGGTGGAGGGTTCAAAAGAAACAGAGAAGTAGTGCCTGAGTAAGGAAGGAATCTGCTGCTTTGCCTCCTACCTGTCCTCTGAACTTCCTGCAGGGATTGTCAGTCTGAATTGTGAGAATCTGTCCACTAAGGATGTCTTTCCCAGGTTTGCTCCTATTGACCAAGCATTCCCTTCACAAACATGCTTGTCCACTTTTCCAGCTATTTCGCCTTAAAAGAAATATTATTTCATATGGAAACAAGCCAAACTCACCTCTTCTAGTGAAGCACAATGCAAAGATCTCCTTTGATGGGCTACTAACCTCTGCTATTAACACTGCCAGTATGCAGGAGACCGCTTTAAGTCAAAACCTCTAGGCTTGCCTTAACTCTGCTTTCAAGTACCACTTTGGAGCTTCAGGAGTCATGATCAAAACCGGTCAGGAGCTCCTTTGCCTTCACACCCCTAACATCTGTCCCTGGGTACATCCTTAGTTTTGTAAAATCCTGAGAAGACCAGCTCAGTGTAAAGACCATTTTTTTTTAAGTTAATCAGAAGCCAAATACCACCTCTAGCTGTTCATGCTGCTCCATCCCAACAGTTACCAGCTTACAGAGCAAGGCTGAGCAGGAAGCAGAGAACATGGAGTGGTCTACCAGCAGCAGAGTACCTTGGCTGCTTGAAGCCACTACATGCTCTTAGCAAACAATAAGAAGGGCTCAGAAGAGTGACTCAGGCCTTCCAAGGGGAAAAGGGGAGCCTGGATGAGATCAAACAATGCCAGCAAGGAAAAAGACTATTAGGCCAGGAGATGGAGAAGGCAGAGAAGTGCATCTGGAAGTGCATCACTAATAGTAAATATGTTGGTCTCAATGGGACCCCAAGCCACTCAGTAGAAAGGCAGGGCCTGCATCCAGGGAAACTGGGTACACATGGAGTTGGTGAGGTGGGCAGTGAGCCAGCAATTCTTAAAACTGTAAGGAGTGTATATATGTGTAGGAGATACACTTGAAAGCAAGTATCTTGAGAATTGTTAAACACAGTCCCAGGATATTCAACTTTTGAGGGGTTTTTCTGGCTTCTTTATACCACATAAACTCCTTGGTCATTTAAAGTTCAAACACGCTGAGGCAAAGAACTTGCAATGTTCTCTAACACTGCTGCTCCTAGTTGAAATCTTTAATAAAAATACCATTATCTTTTTCTAAAAGCAGTGCTGCAGATACTTAAAAAGGGAATACCTTAGCCAGGTTGTGTTATCTGAATGGCATATTCATCCATTTCAAGACTATTTTCCCTATGCACTGATAAGAATGTCTAAAAAAACAGGTATTTGTAAAATGAAAAGATCTAAGATGATTCTAATAATTGCTAAATCTCCAGGCATTAGAGATTTAGTCATTTTAATGTCATCACCTGCTATCAGACATCCTATGTGGCCATGGTATTTGCATGTAGGCAATCCTAGTTTTTTAGGGTCTGTTCCAGTTCCTTTTATAGTTGGGCAAGCACCCACATTTTTGGTGGGATACAATAATCAAGATTAGTGGGCTAAAAAATAACCACATGCAAAGTCAGTGCTCACCCAGACATGCTTTGTTGTGCATGAGTGACCTTAATACCCTGTACATCCCCAGTGCTGGCCTGTGCATGTCAGGAGCTGTCAGAGCTTTGTTTCAGGCAATCAGCAGCAGGAGCTGGGAGTGCAGGAGCAGCTTGCAGCAAAGCTATCTAAATGCTCAGGGAAGAAAGTCATTACAGATTATCTTTAATGTACTTGAAAAATAAATTCATACCTTTATCTCCACGATACAGGGAGAGACATTTTCTACATATTAGCATACTAATCATCAGAGGAGTGCCTTCTTGCTCATCTTGCTTGTTTATATCACTCCAGTATCTTGTAGTCTCGAGGATGCACATTTTTAGCTTGATTTTTCTGTCCTGTAGGTTTTGCTTTACACGTTGCATATTAAAAACCCAGTCATTACTTCTTTTTCATGCACAGAAGGTATCAGAGCTTTATCACTGCAAACTGCAGCTCCCAGCACCCACAGCAAAAGCAGCACCAGCCTACACCTCATCCCCTGAATTGTTGGTGATCCCTCAAAAGCAGCACCAGCCTACACCTCATCTTCTGAATTGTCAGTGATCTCTCAATGGCAACGTGGCAGGCCTTTGGCCTAACCTAAGCAGGAAGGTTGGGGATGTGTGGATTAAAATGAAAACATTTAGCAAAAGTGAGTGTTTTTACAGAGCAATCCATCCTAGTAAAATAAAAAAAAAAATAAACTGCCTTTCTTTGACAACAGAAGGGATTCATTTTGATGATAAAAAACTAGCTAGGGTCTTCATTTTTCCTGTTTTCTATTCATAAATATAAGCCCCAATCTTGGGCCAAAATAAATACTATAGAAACTTAATTATTATTAATAACTAATTATTAATTACTTAACTTCTGTTGGACTTTTAAAGCACTTATAGATGGCTATTTAAGATGGATATAGGCAATTCAAATTAAAACACAATTTTTGTACACTGATGTACAGACTGTCAAAGAAAGAAAAAAACCCTCAAGAATCATTGATATGTTACAGTAGGAGGGCTTTTGAGCATACGAATATATGATCAACCAGAGGAACAATAATTGTGCATAGGTCTTCCACCTGAACATTTCTCACTTCTCCTGCAAAGCTTTTTCAGATAAAATTATAGTATATGATGCTATTCTAAACTGTGGGAAAAACAAAACAAAATAAAACAACAAAACAACCTGTCCTTTGAACATTCTTATTTCAGTTTGATCATCTTCTACGGTACTCATCTAGCTTGACAGGATTTAAAATCCTCTCTGTTTCAGGTGCTCTCATAACCCCTCTGCTGTAATGGAGCTCAGCAGCAGGTAGCAGCTCAGCACTCTAAAACCACTCTGAAGAGCTGGTGGCCTAATAAAGGGTTCCCAGTGCAGAGAAGGCATTTATCCCAGACAAATTTATTCACATCTTGTTCCCACATCCAAATTTCATTGAATCATCTTATCTCACATTCTTCTGTTTGTTGCAAACACATGGGAAACACCCAATGTCTTTAGCACAGCTCTCCTTCTCCAACACAAGACATCACCTTGACTTCAACATTCTAATGAAGAATTTGCAAAGAATTACCTTGACAGTGCTATTTAGAACCACCTTGCTTTCAGAACGGACAGTGTCCATTTAATAATCTTTGCAAAAGTAAAGTAAAACTAGTTTCAGATTTGTGTCCAAAATCTGCTGCCAACTTTGGAAATACATGTACTAGGCATCTGATTATAAAAAGGTAGAAGTAAAGCATCTCAAGAATACCACACCTGCAATTTTCAAAACTGGAACTCCATTTTTATTATGAACAAAACTGATGCACATGAAACACATGTGGAGCTGACACCTTCACCTGCACAGCCTGAGGAGAGATCGACCCTTCCAAACCCACAGATGAGGGTTTGCAACACAGATGAGACACCTAAGCAGTTACTTTAATAAATAATAGGGTTGGACATGGGACTATAAACACCAAATAAAGCTCTGCCTTTGATCTTTCCAAAATAGTTAATGAAATATCCCAAGAGTGACAAAACCACTATAAAACTGAACTTCAAAGATAGCCCTTTTCTCCAATTATCAAAAAAACTAACTTAAGCTAAACTTAGTTACTTTTATGCAGGATGAGTAACTCTACTGTGTGTTGAAAGACCCATAACCTTGTTACTTTAATAGCTGAGCTAAATTTACATTTAGTAAATTTCCCACTTCCTTCAAAAAAGAGGAAGAAAATGGTAGGGACTTAGCAACAGATGTATTATAAACAAAGGAGTACAAAAACCATTCTACATTTTCAGCCTGCTGTCCCCCAGCTAAGTCAATAAGTTTTCTTCAAATGTAATAAATTTAATAGCCTTCAAACAATAATAATAACCACTCTAAAAATGTTCTGCCTTATAGAAATTTTGTAGGAAATAATTTGCAAAGAGATCTGGCTTCATTGCAGTATTAATTTAATAGCTGATGTGCATTATTCACATTGAAATGCAAACACATGTGATATTAGTCCAAGATGCAGCTGCTTAGAAAGATGCATTCCTGCATCTTATGCCACTCTGAACCACTGCTGTAAGAAGATCTGTTGATCTGTATGTCCTCCTTCAAGGGAAGGCAGGGAACATTTAAAGTCTTTTGGCCATCTCTCAGATTTTGTTGCATAGGAAAAAGCCTTCTGTGCAGCCTGCTGTTTCTAACACATGTCAATGCAAACACAGCTGGTTTTCCATTCTTCAGGGATTCTTCTTCTTGCTTTTCTGTTCTTCCTTCAGGTCTTTTGCGTTACATCTGGATGCCAATGCTGTTAACATTTCCCCTGTCGTCAAGTGGGCTCCCTTCATTATCAGTCGATCTCCATCAGCTACAAATGAAGAAAACCTTGAGAAGTCACAAAGTGACAACTCCTCTGGTGTGCAGTTGTTTTATACATATAAATCCAACTACAGTTCACCTTGTGTGATTAGAAAGTGCTCCAGCTACCAAGGAACCTGACTATGCACCACTGCCAAACACAATGTGCACACAATACACATTTAATTGTCACTTCTGCATTGCATTATTGAAAAATCTGAAGCATTTGTCCAGGTATGCCTATAGTAAGAACACATTTGATAAGAATGGCTCATACTCTGCCTCCAAAGTCATCTCACAAAAGGCAACTAAGCCATTGGAAGGCACAATTTCCACACATGGCTAAGCATTTTAGTAGCCTGTTGTCAGTGGTCCATTTAATGTGCTTCTTCAGCCAAAACAACAAATTGGTTCACACAATCCTGTGGTCATAATGTTAAAAAAAATAGGAAGCACTAGGATTTCTAGAATTCTGAAAGAATTGATTTTAAAACAGGCAGGGTGCAGTAGAAGGTGAATATTACCCAAGTTAATTATTTTGCAAGATTTGCAAATACAAAACTGACAGTCAAACACATATAGTGAAATACCATGCCTGGTATCCACGTTCCAGCCTCATTTTTGCCAACTACAAGGGCTACAAACACTTCACTGGAGAAAAATCAGCTTTTAGAATATGAAGAGTTGAGAGGTGTCTTGGCATTAATGAGATAAACTGGTTTGGGTTTACACTGTGAAAAAACATACAGCTTTACTGCTTTAGTCTTAATACATCACAAGGATGAGAAAGACAGAGGCATGTGAGAGAGAGACAAGGCGAGGTTAACATTGCAGTAGTTTCTTCCCTAAGCAAAACAAAGACCATTCAACACTTTTGATATTTCCACCAATTCACTAAAAATATGGGAGTTTAAACATAAGAGGGTAGCAGAAATCAATATTAATGAAAACCTTAATGGGCTACATGACATATTGGGCCATTACAACACAGCAGGAAAGAAGATGCAGCCAGAGAAAAGGACAAAAGCAGATTAGAGCCATCTGTTCACAGCCTGGAATCTGGGACGCTTCCAGAACTGATGAAATCTCCACCACCAATTCCCTGCCTGCTCCCTATACCCTCAAAGGAAACCCAGAAATTTGTTGTACATAGTTGACCTCATTCTGCAGGTCCATCTGCACATGTAAAGCCTCACCCATCTGAGCAGTTCCTTCAGATTACAGTTACTCAGTTGCATAAGCAACTAAAGGTATTCAACCTTCTCTTCTCAAGACTGACATGCCTCCACCACAGGTAAAATAAAAAAATTATGGAAAGTAAACAGATTATTATATAAAAACAGAGGTAAATTTACCTTCCTGGAATTGTACCTGACTGCAAAGTCATATAAGTACATCACTAGAGAAGTACACTCAGCTCCAATGGTGTCAGTTGTTGGATCTAAGATCCCTTAAAGTTAACAACAATAGAGACATATCAGGCTGTTAGTGACACCCTCTTTCTTTTTTCCTCTGAGCTGTTCAACATCTAGTTATGGACTAGAGCAAAAAAATAAAAAATCACAGTTAAAAAAAAATAGAAAACAATAACATTGTAACAACACAATCCCAGGGTTTTTTGTTTCTTAAAAAAAAAGCTCCTTACCAAATGTAACATCTACAACTGGTTCAGATCCATCATGTCTCACATCAGCAGTCACTTCACAGTTTGTATTAGTAGCTTGGATTTTTTTATGGTAGATACTTTGGAGAAATTTTCTGAAAGTATATTAAAAAATATATCAACTATGCTGTAGACAGAAATTAAACATATTTCTAAAATCAATTTGCACATCTCGATATTGCTGGGCAACAAAGTACAAACAAAATAGGATTTGTACTTAAGTTCCGATAGGCACTTCTTATGAGAGAATCACTCTTAAAAGCCAAAAATCCAAATTCAGTGTATATTCCTTATATACTAACACGTTAAAAAGTATACCAAAGAACTTTGTAAAACTTCAGTGTATACACTTTCTGTGTTTCTCTTAGCTAGATTACTAACAACAATAAAAAAATAAACAGTAAAGGCATTTTCATTTTTCTTTATGCATCATTTGCTTGCCAATGTTTTCTTGTTTGGGTTTGAGACAGAATTTATTTATATGGCATCTTCGGTCTCCTGTAGATTTCTGAAATGCGTGACAGCTACTTTAAGCTGCTATTCTGGCAGTTTAAAGATATTCTAAATTAAGCCGTGTTACTAAATTCATTTTCAAAGTAGGTGCGCCTGTAAAGTCATTGAAAAACGGCATTTTGGAATTGTTTGGAACTGTTTGTTCTCCAGAACATGGCTGGAGAAGCACAATCCCTTAAATGTCTCCAACGATTAATTACCGGGATAGAGGAGCTGCTGTTGCCCCGCCTGCCCGTCACCAGCACATGGAGCAGATTTCTGCCCTCACTACAGATCAGACACTGCGGGGCTGAGCACTGCCGGAGCTCAGGGCACACACACTGCGGGGCTGAGCACTGCCGGAGCTCAGGCACACACACGGCGGGGCTGAGCACTGCCGGAGCTCAGGGCACACACACGGCGGGGCTGAGCACTCTGCCGGAGCTCAGGGCACACACACGGCGGGGCTGAGCACTGCCGGAGCTCAGGGCACACACACTGCGGGGCTGAGCACTCTGCCGGAGCTCAGGGCACACACACGGCGGGGCTGAGCACTCTGCCGGAGCTCAGGGCACACACACGGCGGGGCTGAGCACTCTGCCGGAGCTCAGGGCACACACACGGCGGGGCTGAGCACTGCCGGAGCTCAGGGCACACACACTGCGGGGCTGAGCACTCTGCCGGAGCTCAGGGCACACACACGGCGGGGCTGAGCACGGCACGCGCA